>NC_056747.1:982525179-982782679 GCF_019279795.1 Protopterus annectens
TGCTGGAATGAAATTTCTTCAGATGCTAAATATATTAAAATAGACATGTAACAAGTGAAATAGGAACTATGTAACCAAAAAATGCATAGAGGATGCCTTGAAGTTTTTCACCATTATGCTCCTTAGGATTCAATATTAATCTTTCCAAGTACCTGTAAAGTGAAGGACTGCAGTCATAACAGCTGACCATGGATGTCTTGCATCTCAGGGTACTAGAAAGAAAACATAGGCTATTGAAGTCTGTCCCATCATAAATACTAATGATGCTTGCATTAACTTGAAGAGCTATGTACGTAGGTCAGTTAATTTATGCCTATTTGAAAATGAACATTTTTAGTAAAATTCTACTGAACTATATCATGATGCTTAGCTGCAAACTACACTTCAGAGTTTGTGTTAAAGCCACATGTATTTTCATCTTTGTGCTGTACATGTCTATATTTAGATGTGCTAGCAATATTTTTAGTGACAGAAAGTACCATTGTATGCAGAGGTAGATATGATATTTCATTATTTTGCAGTGCTTGATGAAAGCAGGTGTATTTGGTGTATACTGTGACATAAACAGACATCGTTATGGAGAAATATATATATAATCATAATCTGTTCTGCAGTGCTGTACCAGAACAAGTATATTCTGTACAGGTAATGCATTCCTCATTCTGAAAGAAGTCCTATATGAATTCCTTATGTAATTATAATTGAATACTCAAGTGCACAATGCACATAAGATTATCATTACATCCCTAAGGACTTACACAGAGTTCAGTATTGGTATTGACTGGGCCATCCTGCCTTTGTTAGTACAATAGTTTTTCATGGTGACATGTTTCCACTGACAGAAGAAAGTGTCACTTTTATGGAGGCATATGCATATGATTTTTTTGATCTGATGTAGTACCAACTCAAAAAATAGCTATATTCTGGACATGTATTTCTTCCCACCGCAAAAAAACAAAAGCAATTCATATACTGTGATGTATATAAACTGAGCATAAACAAGCCCAGCAGACTATCTTCCTGAAATGCCTGCCCAAGCCTCCATTTCTTGCCTGCATACAGTAGGTACTGTGTCAATCACTCTTATATGTATTTATTTCTTAGTAAAAGTTTCAAGGAATTACACCCAGATTCTGCTACATACAGCCTGCCCTAAAACTTGCTTGCACCTTAATGTAGAAGTTGGCTAGTGTATTTTGCCAAAACATATTACAGAGAATGTTTGTCATATGGCAAAACAAAATCACTTTCATTGAGAAATGTGAGGGATTTTTAGCTTCAGCTAAATTCCAGCACACTGCACTCTGCTCCTGTGTTTTAGCTATATAGTATATCTTAACTCTGTAGAGAAGTCATATACCACCTTTTACAAAAATGGAATATAATGTAAACATTGCAGCCTGATAATTGTGATTTAATCCACAGCTGAGCTGTAGATGGTATGTGTTGGCTTGAAATCCCTGAATAGCTTCTGTGACAGAAATTAATTCCCACCAAAAAGTAAGGCAGAATGGAGCTGTAGTTAGAGGAAACTAAGTAAGTAAGGAGCCGTAGTAATCAGGAAATGTGAAAGTCCTTCATCTGAGAGGAAAAGGATATGATTTCAAGGAAGCACGCATTTCCATCTGTGGAAGAGAAGAGGAATATTTTTTCCAGTGGATTTTTATTAGAAATAAGGAATACTAGATTTTAGTCTAGAACTGATGTGTGGTTGCTTATGGAGAAATGTCTAAATATAAGACTGGCTGAGTATGTCTCTTGAAACATTGGTGACTGTGCTATATTGTGCTAATTGTGGGCCTGATAGAGAATGGCATATTTTTACTGGTGAGTGAACATCTGCTTCTCATTTCTACAGTTTATGTGTAAACCTGCTATACTCTGATAGCAGTCTGCTCACTTTTACCTTATGTAGGAATGACCAGATTTTTAAAGACTTTATTTTATATTGAACTCTGTTACATAAATTATACTTTTTGTTTATGAATAAAGTGTGTTGTGAGTAACTAAAATGACCCCACAGCCTTTACAAAAGTTAAAAATGATATTGAAACAAACTGCATTCTGACAATTGTTTGGTTTAGACTATTCACTGTTCTTATGCTTGCTTATACTTGGAGTGAAGAGACTCTTCTTTTTTGGTTATTTTCCCTTTCAGTAAAAGTTAGCCTTTCATTTCAATACCTCAAGACTGATTATTTTATTCACCAGTTCTGGGCCAGGAGGCCTCATTATGTCACACAACATAGGCCTATTGGTGGTCCTATCAGTATGGGCTATGGGTCTGAAACAGTTTGACATTTTCTAATAAAAGTATAGGTAGCAAATGTTTACATTTAACTATAAGACCTGAAAAGGTTTTTCTTTTTCTTTTGCAAGGGATCAGCCTAGGAATTGTGCTTCTACAGTTGCACAGCATCACCCCATGAGCTCTCATTCACTTTATCTGCAGCTGTATTTCGTAGCAACTTTTACTAGCTTAACCGCTTAGATGGACTCCCCAGCCTTCTACATAGCTGTTGAAGCAGTACTACAGGAGATATGGGTCTAGAGAGCCACCATAGCCACATGCAGAAGTAAGGCTTAGCCGAATTACTGGAAACCCTATTCCTGTGCAGTGGCCAATCATTTTGCAGGGCACTGCTTATGATTAGGTGTGGTCAAGGAGCATCCTCTGTTCCCTAAAAAGTGTCATCACATCCCATGTCCATCTGTAAGCCTAGCCTGGCTCCTGGCTTTGAGTCCTGGTCGGTCTCCACTGGAGACCTTAGTACTCCACCTAGTGTCCAGCTCACCAAAGCCTTCTCTGTGGTTTGCCGAGCTCTGCTGAGTTTGTAGAATAACATCTGTGGTTTTTATCTGAGAAATAGAAATTATGGGACAGGTATCCTATAATTCCTACTTCTAAGATGAAAACACATAAGTTATTGTGTAAACAGCTGGTCAGTCTGTTAGTACAAGTGGAGAGTTAAATGTCAATATTATATGTTCAGTTTCTGGCATGGAGACTTGTATGGCAAAATGAGTGGTGTGGTGAGGTTGTAGTGGACCTTTTTTTGCAAGTAATTTTTTTTTTTATTCTTAGCAGGCAACCAGGTATTATTTATGGGCACTGTAGCCAATATTTCTACCACCTTCTGGTAATGACACAAAGGAGATGATTGTGAGATGTGGCTATCTATATCAGGCGGAATATGTGGGTGAAAGCAAAGGGCAGTTACAATTGCATGTTGCTTGAGATCAATGAATTGAAATGCATAACTGTAGTAATTTTTCTTTCACTTTCCTCACAATCTAACATTAGAGTGATACACAGAGGGTGCTGACGTTTTGAAGGATCGAGAGAGACATGTATATATGAAAGAGCACTGTTAAATGATTATTGATATTGATATGACTTGTCAGGGGGGTAGCATATGTGTCTATGTGCAACCAGCTGAAGTGCACTGTTGTGATAATTTTTTCTTTCAATTTCCTCACAATAAGATCTCTGAAGTATACACAGGATATCAAAGACAGGCTCTCAAAGCCAAACAACAATGAAAAAATTGAAAATGCTTCAAAGAGAAACACCTCCGGAGGAAGCAAATTCTTGAAACAAGTCAATAAAAGTTGAGACCAAAGCACTTAAGTTTTTATGAAACTTGTTCCAAGAATTTGTAGCCAGAATGTGTCTGTGTTTTGTTGAAAATGTAAGGAAGCATGATGTCTGTGGTCACCTGAGTCAGTTGCATGTCCAGTGCTGAATGATCATTGTACCTGACAGTAATAAGCTAAAATAATTTTATGTGGCTATTATGCCTTATTTTTTAATGGAACAACAGAAGTGTACTGATTTTGACAGTGACTTTTTGGGGGAATGGTATGTTAAACCAAAGGGCAGTTGCATAACTACTGATGTTAAGTTGTCTATCTCGCCTTCATTCTTGCTGGATGGGTTCGGAGCCGACCTCGGCTCCGACTCGGCCACTCTAAAAGCTCGAGAGTTGGTTCCACCGGCTCGAGGCTCCCCTTATATCCCACAATGCTAGGCGAGAGTTACCTCAGATCTCGTTTGCCGCTACAGCTTCGAGGTTGGTTGTTTCTACCGGTTCCTGGTGAGTGTTAATTTTTCTTGTAAAATTACTCTTTAAAAACCCCTTTTAAGTTAATATTTTTTCTTAGTTAGTGTAGATTAGAAAACTTTATTCCGACCCTAAATTTTTCCGTTTTTTCCCAAAGAACCTTTGGTTCTTCCTTTGGGCCTTAGGCCTTCCCTTCCCTAGTGGAGTGTTTGTGTTTCTTGTAGTTTATTCTAGTTAAGTGTACTTTAAATACTAGTATTACTACTAAATTTATTGTTTTTCCTGACAGGGTATAACTTGTGTGTTTGGGTGAGTGTTTGTGTACACCTGTCAGTCAGGAAAATGTCTAAAGAAGCAAAGGTCTCGATTCAAGAAGTGTGATGCGTGCTGTCAGAAAATGTCTCTGACAGACGCCACACTTCTTGTGTCTATTGTCTGGGTTTGCACCTGCAGGACTCCTGTGCTGTGTGCCATGGCTTCAGCCCCAGGGTCCTGCAGGAAAGAAAACAAATTAATTCTTAGAGGCTTACTGAAGCCAGAGGATTCCCTGTCAGTTTCAACAGGGAAGCCCTCTAAGGCATCGAGGTCTTCGGCTCCGGCTTCTGAGCCGAGACCTCAGGTTGCTCAACCTTTGCCTTTATCGGCTCCGGCTGGAGCCGATAAGTCTCAGTCCACAGTTTCTGTGGCTCCTCGGCTGCAGCCGGAGCCGAGGTTATTGAGGTCCCCGTGTCGGCTCCGACCAGACCTCCGGAGCCGACAACTAGGAAGAGGTCTAGGTCACCATCTCTTGGCTCCGTTCATTCGGCTCCAGGATCTCCCCTGCTGTCTGAACGGAGCCAAAGGTCTCATTCCTCTAGGTCATCGGGGCTGTCCGATCATGACCTTCAGAGGGTAGTGAGTCGACTACTTAAGTCCGGGGCACTAGCCCAGTTGCTTCAGAGCCCGACTCATCAGTCGATGCCTGCCCCGTCCATCAACATTTTCCTCCTTCGACTCTCTTGAGTTCGGAGCCGGGTCGGTCGGAACCGAGACTGTGATTACCGAGCCGAGACAATTGTCTTCGGCCCGCTGCCGGCTCCGTTTCTTCTTGGAAGAATCTCGGCGCCGGACTTCCTCGCCGGCTCGAGGGGTGAGTGGCATCGGACCCTTGTCCGACCCCCTCTCCTCTCGGGCTTGGCGCTGGTGAGTTCGGCTCCGACATCGCCTCGGAGCCATCACTGTCGGTGCCGAGGGGGTTCTTAGCTCCTCGGAGCGGGACCTCTGGCTCTGCCTGACAGGGGTGCATTCGAGGTCATGCGGAGTGTGTTAGAGCCTGGCTCTACTCCACAGTCGGCTCCGTCCGCCCCCTCTATGCTGCCTCAGGGTAAGTCGACTCACTCCCTCATCCCGGACCGCAGAGAGCCAGCTCCTCAGGAGCCCCTGTGGGATTTCATCCTCTTCGAGGCCTCTCCTGATTTGGCAGAAGAGCCCCTCGGAAGAGGAAGTGCAAGAGGAAACACATTGACTCACCTGAGTCTATCACGCCAGACACAGATTTGGATGATTCTGAGGGTCCCCCGTTCCCCTTCTGAAGATGTCTCATTTGCAGACATTCTGGAGATCCTGAAACAGAGGGGAAATTGGCCAGCCCTCAACCCTTCGGAGGACGAATCTGTGTATCTTGAGGCGTTTGGCTCTCGTCCTTCCACCTCCTGGGTGTCCCTTCCCTTCGACCCCCTCATGCAGGTGGTTGCTAAGAAGGCATGGACGGCTCCTGATTCAGTGGACCCCACTCCCAGGAGACCCTCTAAGTTCATCACAGCTCCATCAGACAAGCAATTTTTATCAAAAGGAGTTTCTGTGGATGCTATGGTGGTAGCTGCTGCCACAAAGAAGGAACTGGCTGATCCTTCAGTACCTGTCCATCCACCTAACAAGGAATCTAGGTCCATGGATAGGTACGGGAAGCGGATGTTCTCCTCAGCGACATTTACCATGCGCTCGCTGAACTACCTGTGCCATTTCACCGCCTTCAAAGGGACTTGATCAAGGAAGCGAGTGAAATGTTAAGGATCCTACAGCTGCGGGTTTCCAAGAAAAGATGAACACGCAGCTGGCTACCCTTAATTCCATATCCAACTCCTCCATGCGCCTCCTCTCTTACGCGGCCGATGGAGCGAGCAGAGCCGCAGGGACAGGTGTAGCCTACGTAGGCACGCCTGGATGCGGCTATGCAATTTTGCGGACCCTTTCAAGATGTCTTTCACGAACTCCCCTTTTGATGGATCATCTCTTTGGTCCTCAAGTGAAAGAAACCCTGACTAGGTGCGAGACTGATGGCAAGACCCTTTCTGCCGCCGGAGTCCGTTTTCGACTCCTTCTAGGCCTTACCCCAAAGGCCAGAAGGGTGGGAAGATGTGGTTCCGTAAACAATCTCAAGGGACTTCGCCTGACGACAGAGTCGTTCCTACCAAAGACAGAGGTGGGAATAACAATGGTAGACGCCGCCTAGGGGCAGGGGGTCCGCAGAACCAGGGCAATCGGAAGCCTTTCCTGACAAGCCCTTTCAGCATCCCTGAGGTGTTGCCCGACTGCCCATCTTCGGAGGCAGTCGGGGAAGATTGTCACTGTACCCAGAAGCCTGGCTATCCCTGACTCAAGACAAATGGGTACAGTCCATCATTTCAAGGCTATTCTATCCCCTTTCTTCGCTTTCCAAATCAGTCAAAAATCCCTTCCAGATGTTCCACCGCTCAAAGGGATATAGCAGCTTTGGAAATTTCAAAACTGCTTGCAAAAGAGCAATTCAGCCAGTGCCAGCAGACCAACAAAGATCCGGAATCTACTCAAGGTTCTTTTTAGTTCCAAAGAAAACAGGGGACTGGAGACCGATTTTGGATCTCAGTGTCTTGAACAAATCAGTCAAGAAAACAAGATTGGATGGTCACGCTGCAATCCATTCTTCCCCTTTTGGGCAAAGGAAACTGGATGTGCTCTATAGACCTTCGGGATGCGTACTATCACATAAAATGAACAGACGCTCCAGAAGATTCCTCCGCTTCAGGCTGGGAACCAGTCATTTTCAGTTCAGGGCCCTGCCCTTTGGTCTCACCACTGCCCCCGGTGTTTACCAAATGCATGGCAGTGGTAGCTTCTCACCTGAGACAAGGATTCCAGGTGTTTCCATATTTGGACGACTGGCTTCTCACAGCTCCCACCAAGCATCTCCTTCTGATGGCCAGAGATTATACTTTTCGCTTTGTCAAAACTGGGTATTTCAATAAATTGCGAAAAGTCTGTTTTGTCGCCTTGTCGTACTATTACCTACATAGGCGCAAATCTAGATACTATAAATATGTGTGCAAGGCTAACTCACCAAAGGATATCAGACATTCACAAATTGGTGTCACTTCTTCTCAACAACAACAGAGTCAAAGCCAGGTTAGTTCTAAAGGTGTTGGGAATCATGGCAGCGCCATACCTCTCCTTCCATTGGCCAGATACCACATGCGGATCCTTCAGTGGATGCTTTTACTCAATGGTCATACCAGGAACTTCCAATGTCTCACACCATTATGATCACGCAAGTGCAAAAGCATCTCATGTGGTGGATGTCTTCCCCAGCTCCTGTCGGGAAGACCATTTGTTCCACCTCCTCCGGTTGCTACTCTGACAACGGATGCCTCCCTGATCGGGTGGGGGGGGCATTATCAGGGCAGGACAGTCCAGGGCTCATGGCAACCAAACGAATGCCACTTGCACATAAATGTTCTGGAGATGAGAGCAGTGCTTTTAGCGTTGCAAGCCCTTCAAGACTCTCTTCCCTTGGGAACAATTGCAATCCAGACAGACAATATGTCTGTAGTGTGGTACATCAACAAACAAGGCGGAACCAGATCATACCTCCTGTGTCGAGAAGCACTCAGACTGTGGCAATGGGCGATTTCTTCTCAGCGTTTTCTGATAGCAACGCACATCCCCGGGAAGTCCAATCACATTGCGGACAAGTTGAGCAGAGCTATACTCATGCCTCACGAGTGGTCTCTGAAAGACTCTGTAGTGAGAGAAATTTTTCTCAAGTGGGGTCAGCCTTGCTGCGATGCTTTTGCTACTCCCCAAAACAGCAAGTGCAGAGAATATTTCACTCTATTCCCTTTACCAGGCCAACCCAGCAGAGACGCTCTAGTCCAAGTTTGGCCCGGGACTTCTGTATGCATTTCCTCCTTCCCACTGATCTCTCAAGTAATACAGAAAGCTATCGCTCAGAAGGCCTCATTGATCCTCATTGCTCCTTACTGGCCTCGACAAGTGTGGTTCCCCTTTCTACATCGATTTCTTTTGAGCGACCGTGGAATCTGGACCTAGTTCCAGATCTTTTGATCCACCAGTCGGGTCAGTTTCATCGCTCCCTCCCCTCTCTGAACCTCACTGCTTGGTTCCTCCAGTTCCAACCGTAGCCAGGCTTCCTCAATTATCTCACTCTGTTAGAGATATATTGATAGCTTCCCATAAATCTTCCACTCGAAAGATTTATTTGAGTAAGTGGAAACGCTTCTCATATTGGGCACAAGGAAAGGACATAGATCCTTTCACCGCTTCCATCCAACTAGTCCTTGATTTTCTAGCTGAACTCTTCCATGCAGGTTCATCTCCATCTACACTTAAGGTTCAATTGGCAGCTATTTCTAACTTCCATGTGGGTATTTCTGAATCTGCCCTAATGTCCCACAAACTTTGCAAAGCCTTTTTGAAAGGAGTTTTTCTTCTCAGACCTCCTATAAGAAATCCTCCTTCTCCTTGGGACCTAAATTTAGTTCTTGCTTCTTTGATTCTTTCCCCTTTCGAACCTGCAGCTTCATGTTCCTTGAAATTATTATCATGGAAAACTCTCTTTCTGGTGGCTATCACATCAGCTAGAAGAGTTTCAGAACTTCAAGCACTCAGTTGTCGTCCTCCTTATCTTTTGTTCCATAAGGACAGAGTATCCTTACGAACTAACCCGTCCTTTTGCCTAAGGTGGTTTCAACATCAAATCTAAACCAAAGCATTGACCTCCCTGTCTTTTTCCAGAGTATTCCAATAGGTCTGAACAAAAATTACACTGCCTGGATGTTCATCGTCAATTAAGGTACTACTTGGATAGAACAAAACAATTCAGAAAATCTGATCAGCTGTTTGTCTCCTATGCGGAAAGCAGAAAGGGACTTTCAGTTTCAAAGGTATCATTATCCAGATGGCTAACATCTTTGATTTCCCTGGTATATGAAATTAGACAACAAAATTGCCTAATAAACCTAAAGCCCATTCCACCAGAGCTTTGGCTACTTCTTTAGCCTTCCAAGACAGACTGCCTATTGACACCATTTGTGCAGCGGCTACTTGGGCTACTCCTCACACTTTTATTTCTCATTATAAGTTGGATTTAGCTTCTAGGCATAGAGCTAACTTTGGTTCCACTGTTCTCAGGAGTCTGTTCCGTTAGGCCACCGGGACAAGGTGCTAGGGACGCGGTCCCATCCAGCAAGAATGAAGGCGAGATAGACAACTTAACATATAGAAGTTATGTTCTTACCATAACGTTCCATGTTAGTTGTCTTCTTCTCGCCTTCTTCTTCCCCCACCCTCCTTCCCCCTGGCCTGGACAGACCTAGAGGAGTTGTGATCGTGACCTCTCTTTCTACCACCTCTTTCTTAGTCATATGCTATTATGCATATTTCTTGGTTCAGGATGTAGGTCACCCTTCTTTCTTCCTGTTGTTAGAGGTGGATTCTGTTTTACAATTATACTGTTACTGTTATAAGCTGGGGTTAGCTTACAAACGAGATCTGAGGTAACTCTTGCCTAGCATTGTGGGATATAAGGGGAGCCTCGAGCCGGTGGAACCAACTCTCGAGCTTTTAGAGTGGCAGTGGAGCCGAGGTCGGCTCCGAACCCATCCAGCAAGAAGAAGGCGAGAAGAAGACAACTAACATGGAACGTTATGGTAAGAACATAACTTCTATTTAAGTAACCATTATCCTGCTTTGCAGCGAGGTCAGTATATATCTCTGAGAGCAGCAAGCCGAATTTTATTACTGTGGCTGTTACATTTGTGACTATTCACTATCAAAAGTGGTATAACATCTCAGAAGAAGCACATTCTACTGGAACAGTGTGTGTGTGTGTGTGTGTGTGTGTGTGTGTGTGTGTGTGTGTATAAGAAGCTGAAGTTTGTAATTGTTGTATTCTAAGAAATACAGTCCATATTTTGGATTTCAAGTTGTTGTATCACCATTATATATATGTGTACACACAACATAACTCTCATCTGTCCAGATTTTTGTAGAAAGTCTAGATTTTTGCCTCATATTTTTGGTCTGTTCCTCTTAAAAATTGTGTTTTTCTGACAAATCACTGAGGACTACAGTCCCTAAATAGTAACATACATTGGAAATTCAGACTTTATATCCTTCAGAAAATGCATGTTAACACAGATTCTGTTATTCTAGTATTTTTTTAACTTTGTAAGAGCAATATTTAAAAATCTCTCCCTATTTTTGGGACTTTGTCCCCCCATTATTTTTGGCTTTGTCCAAATTTCTAGCATCAAGCTGAGAAGTATTGCAGGCAGACAACCATAAATATATGCGCGCATGCACATGTGCGCACACACACACACACACACACACACACACACACACACACACACACACACACATGAACACATAAGCAGTAACTGCTTTGAACAGTTAGTGGTCATCTCCTTTCAGATGTAGACTGTTCATATGTATTTATAAATGCATAAAAATATAGTTCTAATTAATACACATACACACACACACACACACACACACACACACACACACACACACACACACACACACACGCACACACACACACACACACGCACACACATGGTTAACTGTCATATTGTCGAAGTGCAAAGCAAAATCCATCCACATCTACGAATCAGATGTGCGAAGTTCAGAATATCAAATAAGACAGAATATCAAAGTGCACACACCATCATCTTTGAATTCACACTTTCAACATTCTGTTAAGCAAGTCACTAGTGCACACTACGTAATGCCATCTTCTTGCAGGGGAGGCTACACCCCCCTGCACCCCACAACCCCTGCAAATAATGTATTCCAACTCTAAAATTGCACTACAGTGGGGAAAAGGATATTTTCCCGATCTGTGTTCAGAATGCCAAAGACAGGTCTGTGAATGCACTGTGGCATTCGGGAATCTGAACACTCGCACTTGTGTAGGTTAGATGATGATGTGCTTATATATAGATATATATATATATATATATATATATATATATATATCTATAGATATAGATATATATAATATATATAGATATATATAGATATATATATAGATGTGCATGTGTGTGTGTTTGTGTGTGTGCGTGTGTGTGTGTGTGTGTGTGTGTGTGTGTGTGTGTGTGTGTGTGTGTACAGGGTTAATTCATTGCCTTCATATAAAGCTAGTTCTGGTAGATTTTTCTGTGTGAAATAGGACAGAAACAAGTGCAGTAATGAGAGGCAGACTACAGAAAAATAGCGTTCATTAGCATGGGGGCCTTTAGAAATGAGTAGAAGGATTGCTTTCATTGGTGACAGTCCTAAAGCCAGGTGCCGTTTGTCGACCTGTGTCATCCACTTGTTACCCAGCCTTTTAGGATGTCTGCACAGTGAGTGTCTCTGACTAGAGCAGGTACTGAAAATAATCCTTAAGTAGTAGCTTTGGTATAAGGCTGACCGCACTTAACTGCCATCTTTGAAGCAGGGCTATGCAACTTGCAATACAAGAGGCAGGATACAGAGGAGCCATGAGCAGTACTAAAACTGAGTCCTCCAATTGACACATACTGGCACAGATTAGTGCACAAACATGGAGCCTCTTCATCACATAGCATAGAGCAGAGCTAATGAGAGATTAACAGATTAACACAGACAAAAAGAGTAATTAAATAAGTCAGGTGACTAAAGAGTGGATGGCAGAAGGTTTATAAGACTGAAAGATGTGTGAAGTGCTCTAGGTGGGGCATGTCAGTGTGGCTGAGGAAATTTTGATGTGAAGTAGGGTGGCAGCTCGTAGGAAAATATGAAACTCGGAGAAGGATGTCAGAGAGCTGTTACGAATGAGCAAGCTAGATGCGGGGGGGGGGTGTAGTTTCTTGCAGGGAGGATGGGGGATGAAAGGAGGAATATGGGGATCCAACAGAAGGGCACAAACCATACAAGAAAGGGAGGAAGTTGAGAGAAAGAGAGAAAAGTAGGTAGCAGCACACTGTAAGAAGGCTGAACAAGGGAGAAGTAGAAGAAATGATGACTGAGATGAAAACATGAATAAAGGGCAAAAGAGGTAGAGAGAAAGTGAAACAATTAGAGGAGAGAGTGTAGGTAACTGTAGGGAAGGCAAACTGGAATAATGGCACCAGAGAGTAAGCCACACATACAGAAAGCAGTAGAGGGTTCCTGCCACATGAAGTAAGTGGAAGGATTAGTCATGGAAGAGGGTTGGAAGAGGGCCTAGCACAAACAGTTAAGGAGAGGTAAGGGGAAAAATTCTGAAAGGACTAGCAAGTGAAGACAAGAAGGATACTAGTTACTGGGGACTTATTCAACGTGATTATTATATGAGGAATAGGTAAGGAAAAGAGGAAGGAGCCTAGAGCCATGAAGATGACATCTAAGCTCATACTTTGGAGGGCATGCAAAGAGTTTATTCAAAGTGAATAGAGGGTAACCATATGCTATACTACACATTGACATAAATGACTTGTGATGGAACAGTAGGGTTCAAAATTCTAATTTAATAAGGTGCTTGTAACCAAGCACTGCACAAATAAAATCTGGACCGTAACAAAAACAACAAAACTGTATGTAAAACTGACATTAAAATATTAAAAACACTGGACGAAAAATCTTATGACAGTGCTGGATAATGCCATCATATGTTAAAGAAAATAAGCTAGTATTAAGAGACCTTTTAAAACTTGACAGAAAAGAGCACTCTGTTATCCTTTGAAGAAGGCGGTTCCAGAACCATGGAGCTTGATGGCTATGAGACTGAGAACTGGAAGTCTCTAAATGCAGTCTGTGATCCTTCATCAGTCTCATGAATAAGGATCTTAGGGGTCTAACCAAGCAGTAGGGAACAAGAACTTCTTAAGATATGAAGGACCCATGTTGTTAAGTGCTAGAATAATTAGCTGCAAAAATTGATCATTAGTTTGAGGTTGAACTGGCAGCCAGTGCTAACTCCACAGTGCAAGAATAATATGACAGTAACTCAGAGTACTTGTAAGTAACAAAGCAATGAAATTCTAAACTAGCTGCAAAGAATCGAGTTTACATTTAGGAAGCCCCAGGTAGAGGTAGTTGTAATCAAGATGAGAACATACCAAGACATGTAAACACTGCAAGGTATTCTGCAGGAAGATGTGTAATGTACAAGATGCTATAGAGATGAAAATAAATGTTCTTAGTGCATATAACATCTGGTCTCAGTGTGTCAATCTGGCATCAATAATCACGCCATAATTTGTAACTGTCTTCACAAAAGACAGCCTGATATAAAGGTGGAGAAAGCTGTAGGGATGGCTATACAGGTAGGTGGCAAGTATATTAAGTGAGATGCACAGAGTCATCCTCAGAAGTGCAGCTTTTACTACAAGCTAGCACAGTTAGAAAAACAGAGAATTCAGAATTGTATTTGTTGGCTGAGATTGTGAACAAGGGTACATTGGTGAGGGCTGGTAAGTGAGTTGCAGAGAATGTGCCAGGGATAGATGCTACCTCAATTTGGAAATGATAGCTATGCTGAACTTCAGGTATGAAAGCTACATCCAAATGATCTTATCCTTAAGTTGGGGGAGAAGAGGGGTAGGGAGCAGACTGAAGAAATTACAGGTAGAAAAAGCAAGTCCTGGAAAGTGCAAAGGAAGAAGGTGCCCTTACAAGAAAAGTAGACTAGTTAAAGGGGCACAGGGTGAAGAGTACTTCTTGACAGTACCGCAATCCTGCGGTGTAAGGTGGGTAAAAGTGGAAGTACTCTTATGTGAGGGGAATGTAGGAACAGCAGAGATTGCAGAGACTTCAACTAATGAGAAAAGAAGTGGGTCATAATAGTAAATAGGTGCAGTATCTGCAGAAATGATAGACTGGACAAGATAGGAGGTTGGTAGCAATCTGTGTAAGGGAAGAGGGCGAAGATAAGGAATTAAATTTTGCAGTGACAGTTAAGGCTGTAATGACCATCTTCATCCTGTAGTCCTGAGATTAACTCCCTCATTTTCCACTTGCAAACTATTTGATCCTAAGCATGTCATTTATGTAGACAATAGTCCTGAAAATGGGCATTTTTGTCCAGTGAGCCTACATGGTTAACAAACAAACAAACAAACAAACAAACAAACAAACAAATAAATAAGTAAAAATAAGAACGGCAATTTTGAGTGTCTTAATGACCAGAGTAGATGTCTGGGTGATGTCGGTTGTTGTATACTAAACAGTGGCTTTCTTAAACATGGAGAAGTAAGCTGAGCATCTCATACACAAAATAAGGACATGGCAAGAGATAAGAATGGCAATAGTTATGGAAAAGCAATCTTTAAGAAGATGAGTGGCATTCTGGACTTTGAGAAGAAAAGGAAATGATCTGTTAGAAGTACCAGTCCAGAAAGGATTCCCCTTGTTTTTACGGGATTACAGTAAGAACACAAGACTCTTAGATATAGCCCTAAGCAGGGTAGAATGAGTAAATGAAGTGGGAGGGAGCTGTACTGCTAGGAAGAGTGAGCATGCCACGTGTGGCTCACAGAAGGGTACAGATTATGGCATATCTGTGATGCTACAGGAACATGATGTTTCAATGTATGTGAGACTGATATAGAACAGTGGGTACAAATAAGCTATTGAATATGCCTATTAAACAAACAAAGAAGGAACAGGACAGAAAGAAAGAGGAAACCCTTGTAACTGATGAGGCAATGAAGGAGCTAACATGTACAGAGAGGATATATGTGAAATGGAAGGTGAAAAAGAAGAGCAAAAACTGCAGTACGTGGAGAGTAGGAAATGACAATTAGGGAGAACAAGAACTGCGAGACGTAGTAAGGGATAAATATAAAGTTTTTTCAGGTACATAACAGAAAGTAAGAGGAAAGGGAAAGACCCAGTCAAACTGATCAGCTAAGGGAAGGGGTATAAACAGGAGATGGGTAAATGCTGATGTGGAGAACTGGAATAGAAGGAGGGTAGAATAGGAGGAAGCTTGAACAGCTGGAAACAACAGATTTAGAAAGGTAAAATAGGAGCTGACCAAAATGAGAGAGAGCAATTAAAAGCAGACTGGTTACTCCCAAGAGCATAAAAGAGCTGTCTTAAGTTCTGGCAAAGACTCAGACAGAAGTGCTCAGTAGGTCACTGGCAAGTGGAGAGATAGCAGATGGCTGGAAGAAGGCAGCTGTGGTGCCCTTCCACAAAAAGGCAGCGGAACCAACACTGGGTACTACAGATCAATTAGCATGTCATCAGCTGCAGAGAAGGTGATGCACAAAATCTTCAGTGAAAGGTTGGTTGCATTTCTAGAGTGTAGCCAACCCTCAGGACATGACTGGTATGGATTTATAGCCAGAAGTTGCTGCATTTTAAGTTGAACTAGTTTTACAACTGCATTACAATGTAGCTGAACAGCTGTGTACTGTCTCTTGTAAACTATCTTGATTTCAGTGACATGTATGTCATTTCCTTATAGAGGTCTACTGACGAAGTTCCAAGAGGTAAGGCTGGAAAACAGAATGCAGAAATAGATGAAAAGGTGGATAGAAGAGTGTCAAAGAGTGACAGTAAAGAAGACCCTATTAGATGAAAGGAAGGTAGTGAGTGCTATACTGCAAGGGTTTGTTCTGGTCCTGATGTCTTCATTATTTTTCCAGCCATACCAGAGGGCATTGTGATTGGAATCCTCTTTGCTGATGGTACCAGGTTAAGGGACATAGTAGAAGAAGAATGTGGGAGATACAGAAAGGATCTAGACAAATTAACAACACTGGAGAGAGATGGCAATTAAAGTTCAGTAATGAGCTACATATAAGATGTAATAAACTAGGGTGAGGTGCAAACAAAGATCATGGAAACAGACAACCAAGAAAAGGACCTGAGAGTATTAATAATCTTACCCCGGTACATAAAGTGCAGAATGAAATTATGCAGCCAAAACTAACAAGATGTTCAGATTTTTCCTGAGAGGGAGTAAACTAGAGGTCAAAGAGGTTATACTTCCATTGTATGTCATTGGTCAGATGTTTTTCTAAAATTTAGACAAATCCGAGTTCATTTTTTTCTGGTTTTACTACTGGTCAAACCTCATCTGAAGTGCTTTATGCATTTTGAATGGCCATACAGGGTCTTAGCATTACTAGAAATCTTACAAATAAAAGATTTATTTAAGGGGATAGGACTTTGAAGGCAGTTTGGGAGGATTAGCATTACATATACTGGATCAAGGAGAGATGGGAGTCTTAATCTAGGTACATTGGAACTGAGACAAGGACAAAAGAAAGGGAGGGGTTATCAGATGCAGATAATAGAAACAAATTGAATATTGGATCCCAGGAAAGTTTACTTCACAGAGTGGGCTGTTGGTGTACAGATTTGTTTGTCAAAGTGAGTGGTAGAATGTGATAATCTGATGTATTCATGATGGCTTGAAAAAATCGAGGAGAGAAAGAGGACTGAGAAAAGATGGATATGATGGGGCAACTGCATGGTACTAGATGTGAAATCAAACAGCAGACTAGACAAGTATTTCCTTCTTCTAATAGTAATATATATGTGTTAAGGGGGCACTTTCAAGAAGTGATTTTGCAGTTTTCTGCATTGTAGCTCAAACCCTTTGAGAACAGGGGAGAGGAAACACAAGTTTAGTCGTTTGGGACTGCTAGAGAGGGGACTGTAGGGAACTGGAAGAGAGAGTGTAGTCAGGAATCTGATAGTAATATAGTGTCTGGATAATAAACAGTATACTCAGGTACCTGAAAAGGGAATAAGAAAGAAAAAAGAAAAGCACAAAGAAAAACAGCCTGACATATTTAACCTCACAGGTGAAAGAGGCTGTAAGGGAGAATTAACAAGTAACAGAACATTTAGTATGACAGGAAGGATGGAGAAACACAGCCACAGAAAGATGAAATAATTCATGCAACTAGGGTAGACTAGGCAGTGATGTAGCCAGATATTTCAGATTTTTCATGAAATTCCCATGTTGTTGCCCACTTCTAGAGTTTTATATTATTTAAATAATTAAAAGTGTAGAGATATACTGTTTAATGTGTGAGTAATTTTGTGTAAGAAACATACATAACTGTGTGAACATAACTACATTTTTCCTGGCTCACTTATATTCTTACTCTTTCAATTATATATTTGAAAATTTTAAACTAAGTGCCATACCTCTCAACTTCTTAAATCAAGAAATCTGGACAAAGCCTAAAATAATGGGGGGGGGGGGGCAAATGCCCCCAATTGAGACAGATTGTAACTATTTTTTCTTCAGCAACATTAGGAAGAGGTGAAAACTAAATCCAAGTGTTGCTCCACTGCAGCTGAATGGAAGATTAAGTGAGGAAAGTGAGAATATGGGGGCATTCTAAGCATGTGTTTCTGATAGGTTTTTGAAAGGAAAGGGGGGAATACAATGCTGGGAATTTATGCATGATGGGAAATAGACATGTTGAATGTATTCAGAAGGGACAAACAAGGTATAAGTTGTAGAGGATTTGCTTTTAAAAATCCCAAGGAAATTACTTGTGGAAATGGAATGTCTTTTATCCAAGGCATCTAGCCTAAGCTTGAGAAGTGTAGATGTATGAAAAAACTGGAAAACAGCAGCAGTAAATTCCACTGTACACAATGTGAGTGAGTGTGTGCATGCATGTCAGTGTGTGTGTGTGTGTGTGTGTGTGTGTGTGTGTGTGTGTGTGTGTGTGTGTGTGTGTGTGTGTGTGTATGTGCTGGGGGGGCAGAGAAATATCATAGAACTACAGACCAGGGTAGGTGGTGGCTGAAAAATGACAGGGAAATACATACCTGTCATCATTATTTTATTTGTTGCCATGTAAATGTGTGTTCCAAAGATGTTTTTAAGCACAACCAATAATGTTACAAGCAATAACAGATAATTTTAAAACCTAGGTATACAAATCCTAAATCATCTTAAAAATGTATGTTTGAAAAAGAATGTCTGAGAAGACGCTGTTACAGATAATCCACCTAGACATGCAACACAGAAATGCTTTTAGAAAATAGCACATAAGCAAACAATTGAACAGTATTTTGATATTAAAGTGTTTACTTATTTCTTTAAATTTGCAAACCGGTGTAGAACTTTGCAACATGTGAACCTATTTCATGCTCAGTTAAGGTCTGAAAAAGATCATGCCAATAACAAAATATGCTTTTCACAGAAACAAAGTAGATAACATTGAATAATATGAAAGTATATCTTGGGGAAAATTAAATTATATATGTTTATGTATGTGTGTATGTATACATATATAAAAAAATAAATTATACAGGCATACACACAAACATATATAAATTGTTTAGGATACAGTCCACAATACACAACCAGTTCTTGAATCCAAAAAGTAAATTGTAATCCACACAGTAGAAATGTAAGGATCCAAGGACAGCAGATACTTCAAGTAAAACTTTCCTTTAATGTAGGACAACTAAGAACAAAGACATAAGTGCTTTCGTAGCGGTGCTACTTCATCAGATGTATAACATAAAGATCTACTATACATCATGTCACGCGACAGCTCCCATATTTGCTGCTTCGGAAAGAAGCTTCCAGCAATAGGTCTTTATGTTATACATGTGATGAAGTAGCACCGCTACAAAAGCACTTATGTCTTTGTTCTTAGTTGTCCTGTATTAAAGGAAAGTTTTACTTGAAATATCTGCTGTCCTTGGATCCTTACATTTCTACTGTATATATAAATTGTTGATTAACAAGTGAGTTGTGCAAATTAAGTAAATTATTAGAGACAGGCTTTGATCTGAATTTACAGAGAAGAGAAAAATATATATGAGTTTCTGAGGCAGAGTGGGAGAGGAAAAAGTGAGTAAATGGGAGGTTGACCCTACTGCAGTTAGGGTGCTGTGAGAGAGGTTTGAGAACTGGCAAATAAATGAACAGATGTGTAAATGGAATAGTCCTAGCAGGTCACAGAAGAGGATTTTAGTTACTTGTAGAGGAAGGTGAATGTTTTTTTAGGTTATATTGTTGGAGAAACACTGGGTTTTGGCCTCTTTTGTCATTTTCTGAATTTATAGTAGTGACTGGCTGTATCTAAACTTCTGGGTCCTAGAATTGAAAAGATATGGTAAGTGCATTTTTGCTTTATGTGATGATGTGAAGGACAGGAGCTTGACTTAGTTATAACCTGAGGTTGTTGACTCTCTTGCTTATGGTGTATCTGCTAGCAAAATTGGAAACAAATTTCTAGGGTTAGCAATGCATGAAGTATTAGTACAAACTTCAGTCATTTTTAAGTAATGCGTACATATTGGCTAGATACACTGTTATTTTCTGTAAGATAAGTGTTCCAGTAGTGCAATTTTGAATGAGACAGTGTTCAATTCATTCTTAACCTGTTTGCGGCAGTTGGTTCCAAGTGGCAGGGCAATCTTCCTGAATGTCTTTTCCTGCATAGCTGGGCCAAAGGCCAGCCTTTGTAGCATAATGCCATCTTTATTCTGAGTTCTTAGTAGATACGGATATAGAGGATTCTAGACTATGGGTTAAAGGAGAAGTGCCCTAGATGTAGCAGCCTGAAGGTAAGTCTAATAGTAATAATAATAATGATAATGATGAACTGTTAGAGACAGAGAGCCACAAGGCTTTCTACAGGGGGAACGCAGTGCTACTCACAGGGTTCAGCACCTAAAATGAATCTACATGTTTTATTAAGAATGGTTTGGAGAATAATGCTATTATGTGAGGAATTAAAGATAGCCCATACTCAGCTTTTGGAGTAGTAGGTGTGCCCCATAAACCTTCTAGATTTAATGTAGTCAGATTACAAAGTGTAGCTTAACTGCAGCTGATTCAACATGCAATATTTTCATATTTCTGTATCATTGTTAAATAGTAGAGTTGGAACAACCCATACCCCATATAGTTTTACTGAATTACACTTATTATTGGGTTGTTCAAAGGCTCAAGTATTGCAAGGGCATCTCCCTCACTCCCTTTGAGGGTGTGTCAAAGATCACTAAAGTACTTTTTTAATACCTTGCTAGTTTACTATTAAAAAAAGTCAAGCTTAATTTTAGTAAATTCTCTTTCTTTTAAATCCCTTTGCATCTCAGAACTCTTTCCATTACCTTTGAACAGAACTGGGTCATCTGCAAAGATGGTTAGATTCAAGTCCAGTAGAGCGTGGACTAAGTTATTAATGAACAGTGAAAACAGACTAGTTTCCAAAACAGAGCATCTGTTGAACACTTTCCTTGAAGATGCCAACTTCTGAGCTAACAGATCCAGGAACAAAATTAAAAGATTTGAGTTGTTAAGCAGTTACTAAATTTCCCAATGCGGCCTTCCCCAGAAATTGCAGATACTTTTGGAAAAGACCTTAAAAGGGAGGCCAGTGGACTTTCCTAAGAGCTATTAACCAGAGGAGGAGGAAGTTGTGCTAAATAGATTGACTTAGTGAAGCAGTATGACTGCATAATAAGAAGAGTGATCCAAAGTTTGTCAATGAGTGTATTGTACCCAGATCTGAGTATTATACTCAATAGGATTCCATGCAAGGTACTAAGCAAGGTGGTAAAGGGGATTGTGACAAGCCTGAAAAATGGTGGTATGAGTAAATTATTGGCTGAGGGGGAAGAGTCAAAACTGGCATAGTAAGAAGAAATGGTCAGGGTAAAGAAAGATAGTTGGTAGTGTTCCATTTGGGTGCTCCACAGAAGACAGGATTAGTATCTGTACAGATGATATGAAAGTGGAGGTCATGGTAACAGATTGAGAGGGTGATTGCACTGTGGCAAGACATGAAGAGAACTGGAATAGGCAGAGGAGTGGCTGCTCACATTTAATGCCATCAAGTGCAACAAATGCATTTTGTAGGAGTTAGTGTAACCAGAACAAGCTTGGGGACACAGTGCCATAAATGCCCTGAAGGTAATCATTACACTGAGGAAACATACCAAACATTGTGAGAGAGTGGTGGTGCAAATCATCAAAATAGAAGGATGTATAATCGGAGGACTAAAAGCTAAGAACTGGAAGCCATGTTGCCTTTAACATAAATTTGATTAGACCTTCGCTACAGTACTCTCTGCAGTTCTGATGGTCTTATAGAGAAAGACAGAGAGAGATACAAAATGTGTTACAGAATAGGATATAGAGGAAGTCATCCAGAATTATGAGAAGGAAGAATATGTTTTCTAAACTGTAAGCAAATATGTAAGGGTATGGAGGAATAAACTCTGTGAGAGAGCAAAGGGCTCTGAAGCTGAGAATTGCATGTACAGTATGGTCTTAAGGCATGTGAAATATTGCAGAGGAAAACAAACAATGTAAAGGTGGTGACATATTATTCAATTGCATGGAAGCACATTTAGAGAAGATAAGATTAAGTATTAGATCAGTAACAGGCTGGTGGAGCACTGGAATACATAAGCAGAAGTAGTAGTAGAGAACAGAATT
The DNA here is from genome assembly GCF_019279795.1 of Protopterus annectens. Lineage (NCBI taxonomy): Eukaryota > Metazoa > Chordata > Ceratodontiformes > Protopteridae > Protopterus > Protopterus annectens. Next base: position 982,546,945 of record NC_056747.1, read on the forward strand.
CACAAGGGAATTAAAAATATCTTGGAATAGGTTAACAGAATAATGATCCCTGGGTAGAATTGCATATGCCTGTAGAGGGCTAGCTGCATTATCAGCAGATATTTAAGTAATAGCCTAATTATTTGTACATTTGTACATTAGCTGTTTATCTTTGTGTGTGTGTGTGTGTGTGTGTGTGTGTGTGTGTGTGTGTGTGTGTGTGTGTGTGTGTGTGTGTAAATGTCTGTGTGTCTGCCTTTCTGTCTTTATCTGGCACCATGTTTGAAGAAGTGATGCATCGATGCATCTATTCATGAACATTTTATATGATGAAAGTTTATTTATGTCTGCATTTGCTTTTTATAGTCAGGTTCACTGTTCTATTCTATTCTATTTTATTCTATTCTGTTCTGTTCTCTTATATTATATTTCAGTACCAAAATCAGATTGACTACATATTTTATAGTCAGACATAGAAGAGTTCTATACGATTAGCAAAATGAGTCTTTGGGCTTCTTGTTGTACAGACCTTATGCTTGTTATTGTAAAGTTTAAAATTAAATTAGAGAAAACAAGAAATGCATCTAGGCCAGTGGGATACAATCTCAATAGTATTATAAGTGATTTATGGTGAATATGAAGAAAAGATTTAAGAGAACAGACATCCTGGGTAGAGCAGCTGATCAACTATCAGGACATTGAATCAAAAATATTCCAAACAGAAAGAAGATTAAGAATGCAAAATGAGCATTTTTGCAGTTTTGGTGGCTGAGGAAATAGGAAAAACAAAAGGCAAAGGAAATATGAAAAAAATGTCAGACTGAATGCAGAATTTCAGGGAACAGCAAGGAGAAGTAAAGAGTTATATTTATGAGGATTTGCAGCTAATTGCCAAAGTGCACAAAGATCAGCGATACAATAGTTGAATGGGGATTATTGAAATGCATTTCTGTGATTAAACACAGCACTGAAACCAATCTTGTCAAAATCTGGAGAAGATGCAGACTCACACAAAGACACTTATCACCATTGCAAAAACATGCATTCCAGAAACTCACACCAAAAAATGATTACCATGTTTCACAAACGCATTGTAAAAATATAGTCACAGACATTGAACATATCCTCATACCTCTGAAGTCTACCTCATTACGAGGTATGTTCCCCATTTTGAGTCTTAAAAAGTCCATATTCCTCTCCATTCCACAACGAAAGGGTCTGTCAGATATTCAGTGAAATTTTTAAGTGATATCCATTGTAGATAATACTGAATTGTATCAATTTATTAAAATAACTTGTTATAAGTATTTTAACCTTCCTGTGAGCTTTCTAGTTGAAGTTGTTAGTAAGCTGTTAGTAAGTGCTCCACATTTTACCCATTTGTTCCACATTATGACAAGCAGTGATCCACATTTTAGAGATGGAAGGTTGAGAGGTACGTATATGCTGCCATCATATAAGTAAAGCATCTTCATGAGCTGTCACCATGAATATGCTGTTCTACAACAAACAATGAATAACAACAACACACTATACCTTTAACATGTACACAAATATGGCTGTTGAGCATTATAGATGTTCACAATTTTAGGTTTAAGGTTACATATTTCAGTAAGTTGTCCACATCATATGATTCCTTATTGTCCAAGAACATTTTAAAGCAATCTTCCCATCTCTTTAGACTCTTTTTTTGGGTGAAGATGGAATACCAGCAACTAGGTGAGTGAGTATCTCTTCCAAATCAATTTGCTTATTAACCAAAGTGGTCAGGACACAACTGAAATTAACAACACATCTTCCCAGCAAACATTTCAATCACCTATGCTATGCTCACAGAATTTTGTGTGTGAAGCAAGCATACAGCATTCAGGTCAGACACATTACAAACCTCAACAGGAAATATTGATGGCAAACATAACTGGGAAGTAGTCTTGTTTGTGAATGTCTGCAGTTTACCTAGGATGTAAACCTTCTTGAAGTAACACAAGCTTAGCACCTTCTGATTGGAAAGCAGATTTAATATCGACATAGGCATCATATGCCTCAGATGTTTTAAGGAAAGCTAGTTCAAGGAGTTTCTTGATGCATAACTGAAATTTAGTCAATGTGCCATAAAGCACAGGTTATCCTAGAACTTGCACCTTCCTTCACATATTGTGAGAGAAGTAGAAGAAACACCCTTCATACTACTGAGATTTCTAGCTATGCTTTTCATGGTTACTTACTCAAAATCACATGGCACATACTTTACAGGTGGTCTTAACTGACTCTTGTTCAGCAAATAATACATGCATTGCCATCATACATTATAAGATTTGTACGATTTATGAAATATCAGAGCATACATGAAACAGGGCAGCTTTGGTTGAAATATGGAGTGGTACACATCACTGATGATACTGGGTAATATGTATAGAATCATTTCCTCACCATGATGAATTACAGCAGTGCTTAACAATGGCATTGTACTCAGCATGACGTGCTTATATACGCATTGCTGATGATACTAGGTGATATGTGTGGGATCACTTCCTCACTATGATGGATTACAGCAGTGCTCAACAACATAATTGTACATAGCATGGTGTGCTTATATGGTTGTTATGATAGTGACATCAATGAGTTTTTATTAGTGATGTGTGTATTCAGTAAAATGGCCTTTCAATAAGCTGATCTCATGACACAGCTGTTCGACCATTCTGCTTTTTGACAATTAGCCATAGAGCCATTTAAATGAACAAGGCAGTGAACTGGAAGAAGACAGTAAAATGGAAAAAGCAAGAGACTGGTGATATTAAAAAAACCTTCCAGGTAAAAATGGGTATGATAAGAGACAAAAATGGGAGGGACTCAACAGAAACAAAAGATATTAAGTGACAGGAATATACAGAAGAACTATATAAGAATGACCCTAATATCATAGACAATTACAAAAGTATGTTCTATGGTCTAGAGCCTGACACCCAGGAGAGTGAAGTTAAATGGGCTTTAAGCTTTGCTAGTAAAGAGGTCACAGTAAATGATTGAATTCCACCTGAATTGCTTGAAATCCTGCAAATGATGATGTTACAGTACTCATAGCCATAGCTGGCTTATCTAGTGCTCAGTGCCACTTCCATGATCTGATGCCCCGCAACTCTAAGTTGAGAGGAGAAAGAGAAAAAAAAAGAGATTGTTTAGAAAGGTCCATTTCCTGATCTAGTGCTTCTGAGATTCTTAGCCAGCGCTTTTCCTTCAAATCCATCTAAAAAAAGTCTTTTAATACTTTCAAAAAAAATGTCCCTTTCCCTGGTCTAGTGCATCTGTGCTTTTTAGTCAACTTATTTTTTTTTTTTACTTTTAAAAAGTATAGCAAACTGCTTGCTAAATTCATAGCAAGCAGTTTGCTACAACTTACACCACACACAAAATGCTGGGGCAAGAGGCTCAGTCTTGGTGGCAAAAACAGTATCAATCTGAATTAATTTCTGTACCAGCATTTACTGAAATTGCTGCCTGTACTATACTAATCATGCCTCCTAACACTATGTGACCAGGATAACTGCCTCCTTGGCCAGCCAAAGCTACCCTTTTGATGCATGGAATTTGCCAACAAATGTAGAAAACACAGCAGTGGAACTAGACTGGAAAAGCTCAATGTATATTCTAATACCAAAAAAAAGCAATACTAAAGAGTGCTCAAATTATCAAACAGTTGCACTTGTTTCACAAACTACTAATGTAATGCCAGAGATCCTGCAAATTAGACTCCAGCAATGTATGGATCAAGAACTGCCAGATGTACAAGCCAGTTTAGATGGAGCAGAAGCACCTGAGATCAGATTGCCAAAATCTGCTGGATAATAGAGTAAACAGGGAAGCTCCAGAAAAATATTTCCATAGAATTTATTGACTACTCTAAAGACTTTGTGCAAACCATAATAAAATGTATCATGTTCTTAGAGAAATAGGGATACTAGATCAGTTTTTTTGCTTTCTTATGAATCTATATGCAGAACAAAAAGTAACAATGCTGGGTTAGATGAATCAGATACTGGAATCAAAATTACTAAGGGAAATATAAGCAACCTCCAATATGCAGATGATACTAATGGTTAAAAGTGTTAAAGCACCCTTAGTATTTATTATTATTTAGTAATATCTGCCACAGTTAATCACCCTTTTTAGACTTCACTAATAAAGCACCCTTAATAGCTGTCTAATCCCAATGCATCACTCTCTTTTAACTCACCAGTAGAAGCACTGGACAGCATTGCTATGTAATTTCCTAACTTCTCTGTAGCCAGCCTGGTGGAGATGGGCATCTTGAGATAATATGTTAATTGTTTCATGTTTCCCGACAACCACTTAATCCTTAAAGAAACAAAGTATGCAAGAGGTGTACTTATAAAGTGACACTGGAGGCTAAACTCTCTCATACAGGTGCATATGAGATTGCTGAAACTACATATACAACATCCACCTCACACCGCACACACATAAACTAATATATGCTGAGGCAATTAAAAGCAATCTTTCTAAACAACAAATATCGCTTAGACTGTCCATTATCAAAGCTATACCTCAGCAATCTGAAAGGCATTCAGAAAAAAGAACACCTAACACCACACATACAGTCACTCTCAATGGAGACACAAACACTAAGCCCCTAAGGCAAACAAATACACTCCCCATGCCGCTCATCGTAGGGGACTCCATTGTAATACATATCAATGTCCCTCTAACCAGGGTGAACAAGGAGAAGATAATGGTTAGTTGCTTATCTAGAGACAGGATCTACCAAATCACACATGCACTCAAGCCATTACACCACAGATGCCAGTATGATTCCATCACAGTCCATGTAGGTGTAAGTGACCTGAGATGTACCTCACTAGACTATATGAAGAGATACATTATGGAGCTTTCAGACTTTGTGTCTCAGCCTTGGATAAGCCTAGACTGAGCAGCATATTACCATCACTGAAGATGATGCCACAGTGTAATCAAAAATAATTGATTTTTACAATTGACTGTCTTTCTAGTGTTATTCCAAGGGGATCCAATATTTGTTTGCTTGTAAGGACATGCTTAACAGACCATGTTGCTTTGCCAAGGATAGTCTGCATCTGTCCACTCTAGGCTTTCAAATACTGGCTAAAACGTTATCCAGTCCCATTGTGCCATTTTTAGGCAATGCCAGGTTGACAAACTATTGACTTAGCAAAATCAACTCAATTGAACCTCAAGACATTACTGCATAATGCCAGGAGCCTAACTAACAAAACTACACTCCTTCCAAACCCTCCTCACAGTCGAAAATATAGACATCTTTGCAGTTACTAAGACATCTCTAGCTCCTTAGACAGGAAGACTTTGAAGACTTTGCAGGAAGCTGTACAGCAAGTGTCAGCACACTTCCTGCAGTGTGGATATGATGCACTGGAAGCTTCATGTGGCCAAGGAATGCTATGGCAGGGCAGTGATTCAGACATGCTTGGTTATGCTTGGTTAAAAGACCAACCTCATAAAAGCGAAACTAAAACAAACACCTGCCTTGAAAAGAACAAGCTTGCAAGCAAATGCTAAGGCTGTGTTAAAGACCATAGAAGAAAAAAAAAAAAAAATCAGACAGACTGTGAAAGATTTCCCACCAGTTCCCCCTCAGATTCAGCAGGAGAATTAAAAAAAACTTCCTAATCCCTAATCCAGAAAAAGTTTCAAGGGGTAAAACAGCGTGGAAGAGGAGGAAGAGGCCACAGGAGCCCCTTACAGGGGGCGACAAATGGCAGCAGGAGGAAAAGAAGTGAGTGAGGGGTTTCACCTGCCCAACAACAAACAAACTCAATGACTTCTCTTCTCTACCGCCTACCAGGGAACAACTGGCTATCAAGCAAATCACTCTGCTGACTTCTGAAAAAAATAGACAGAGTTCCAAGAACAAGACAATTATCAGGGGAACAGGGTTTTACTGTTCTTTGTTCAAGAAAAGAATCTCAATGGAGACCAATACTGGACTTGTCCCGCTTAAACACCTTCTCTTAGTACCCAAGTTCCAAAGCAAAATTCAAATAGCAACTCCTTCCATGCTGGCTGATTGAGCTGGAAATGATTACTCTGGACCCTGACCTGCAGGAGGGCATACCTGCTACAGGTACCCAGACACAGGTGCAGAGCAGAGCTTGCAGGGGGCAGGCACCAGATCATCAGCATATCCCATTGGCTTATTCTACTTTGAAGACGCCCAGGTATTTACAAAATGCCTGGCTTCGGCTCATACTAGTATAGGGTATACAAATTTACCCGTACCCTGACCCACTGCCTGCCTTCAGGACAAGTGGACGACAAATTGATGTTGAAAAAAACCTGGATTATGTTATGGATTTTACTTCAAGCTCTGGGATACACAGTCAACTTCCAAAAAGACTCAGCAAGAAATCTTCTTAAATAATCTTCTAGACAGCCTTACCTCACACCTCTCAGATGACAGCTGCTATTGTGAAGAGAAGCAAAAGAGAAGTTAACTCATTGCTTCAAAAGTTTAGCCAAAGCTCACTTAGATGATCGCAAGGAGAGATTCCTTAGGCCTTGGGTTACATGGCATCCTGCATTCTACTGGTTCCATTAGCAAAAACTACACATGAAAGCTTCATCAATAAAAAAAAATGGCATTCTCACACAAACAAGCAACAACTTGCAGACATACCACTCAATCCATTCCATGCCTAAGGAATTCCTAGGTGGGCCTCGGTGTGCCAGGAAAACACAGGTATGTCATTCAAAAAACCACAGATAAACACAGACCATGACTACAGACCCCAGACCTTGGATGATGGATGGAGGGTGGAGGGTAGTAGTATGACACAATATGGTCTCCAAAACAACACACATGCATATATAACAAAGGAAATGCTGGCAGTAGCTGGCAATGCCGCGCAGGCTTTTCAACACCAACTACAGTAAGGCAGGCCAATGATACGGACAGACACCACAACACCAGATGTGGTACATAAACAAGCAGGGGGGGGCAATTTACCCCCCTTTGCAAACTGACAATGCAGCTTTGGGAAAAATCACTGAGCCTAAACATCCAGTTACAAATCCCAGTTTGTTCCAGGAAAAGAATACAATGTGTTGGCAGACAGCCCAAGCAGGAATTTCGTGGACCTATTTTGCATCTTTGCACAAGGACATACCATCCAAAAAGCCATGAAAAATAGGATGCCCCATCCAAAACTGGAACTCCCTAGCAATCTATGTATTCCCACCCTTGCCACTCCCACACCCTCCACCCCACTATTCCTCAAAGCAGAGAGAGAGAAGTAATCAAGATAAAATTATTGGCTACAAGACAACACTAGTACCCACCCACTACCCACGGAGCACACACCAGGTGGGAGTGGGCCTCCCTCAGTGGCCTCTACTTTGACTCAACACAACTCAAACACTCAAACATACAAACCCTTCTGGCAGAACACTGCAGCTACAGCTTTGGGATCCCCATATAAATAACTTCAGCTTCTCTCTAAGGAGGGAGGTTCAGATACCTAACAGAGGCTCCTCAAGACCATCCACCAGAAAGGCTTATTAGCAAAGTGGAAAAGATACAGCAATTGGAATACCAGCAAGGGACATGATGCTTCATTGCTGAACATCCCACTTACTTCAATATTTGCAGGTGATATGTTAAAAAACGGCCTCTCATATTTCTTCCATAAAGATACATGCATCTGCTATTTCAGCTAGATACAACATTACTGAGACATGGTTTAAAGCAGCAGTTAGTGCCGCAGAAGTGTAAGGTTTATATGCCTTCCACACTTTTAGACCAGTAGGGCTAAAGGTGGAGGTGTCTCAGTATACATCAATAACAATCATATCTGTAGGTTGGTCAAAGAGGATGATGCACTAGAGTTCCTCCATGTGCAGATCACCATAGACAAAATCCTGTAGTATATCCTAGCCAGCTTTAGGTCACCCTGCATTTCCCAAGTAGCTCACAATGTATACTTGGACCTACTGGAGACACTTAGCCATGCAACCTAATACCTAACTCATGGGAGACATTAGTTACACATATAGACTGGGAACCCTACATGGCCTCAGATCAACAGGCACAGAGATTCCTGGACTTTGTAAATACAAACATCATTGATCAAATAGTGAAACCCCCATTAGAGGCTCTAGCATACTGGACCTCATACTCACAAATATGAGGGAATGCTGCACCCCTACCAATGCTTCTTCCTCCCTCGTGGTAAGATCTGACCATAAAGCTGTCTACTTTGAAATCAAAACCAATTCTATAACTCCTGTAAAACTAGTACAAGTTAGGGACTATTCTAAGGCAAACTACCTTTCATTAAGTAATGGTTTGCCAATATTCGTTGCCTCTCAAAACCTCAAGAACACAGAAGCCTATGCTAAATTGCCTTCAGAAACTCTGTACAGCTATATCAATGGCTATATATAGGCCGCTGTACCTACCTAAAATACTAGCCCCCAGAAACAAAGCACTCTGGTGGCATCCCAAATTAAACAGGATTTACAACAAAAGGAAACAAATTATGGAAAAAAACAGGAAGGATAATTCTCATAAAGATAAAAACTCTCTCCTCAAACTTAATAGGCAACAAAGAGGGCTAATTAGGTCAAACAAAGCCGACTATGAGGGTAATATAGCCTTTCAGGTAAAAAAATATATATAACCATTAGGCCTTCAGGGCAGCACATAGCAATATGCTGAACTGGTGGTTAATGATGCCACATCCACCAAGACTGGTGATTCAGAGAACATGTTAGCAGACAAATTCAGTTTCAACGTTACCCCTACCACCACCAACAATCCTCCAAGAAATACACTCAAACATAACATCTCCAGCTATAAATAGGATGCATGTACTGGCTGCTCTTGTTAAAGCCAAGAACACATCCTCAATGGGCCTTAATAGCATCCCGGAATGACTTCTGAACAGTATGAAGTATATCTTATCAGGACCCCTGGTGTCACTATTTAACTATAGTCTTAAAATAGACTTTGTGAACAAGAATGGAGGACTGCAGTGGTCATCCTCCTTCATAAGGGAGGAGCTTCAGCAGATCCTGAAAACTACAGACCCATTAGTCTGGCTAGTTTTATTTGCAAAACCATGGAAAGAATTATCATAGAAAGTATCAACAAAGACATAAGAGATCTCCGGATACTGGATACATCCCCGTTTGGTTTTATCAACGGAAGGCCATGCTTAGTTGAGGTGGTGGACTTCTTTGAAAAGGTCCCTAAGGCAAAAGATGAGGGGAAAGTGGTCCATACTGCCTACCTAGGTCTGGCTAAGGAATTTAATGCAATACCTCACTTGGTCATTGTCAGCAAACTTATGAAACTAGGCATAAACTCCTTTATAACATGCTGGATAGCTAGCTGTCTCATGGATAGGACCCGAGAGATTAGGATCAGTGAGGCCAACTCCATAAAGAGTCTGGTTATCAGTAGAGTCCCTCAGAGCTCTGTGCTGGGCCCACTCCTCTTTGGCATCTACTTCTTGGAAGTCAATGTCAATGTCAAAGGCCTCTGACTGACCAAGTTTGCAGATGTTTGCAAACTGGGAGCAGTTATTGAATCTCCCCAAGATGACAACACCCATCAGCAAGGTCTAACACAAACAATCACTTGATGCCAAAGCCGTGGCTTAAAACTCACTGCCAAGAAATATATACCTTTTGGAGAACACCCCTAAAAGTTGATTCACTAGTCAGAGATCTGGGAACTCCTATAGATAGTAACCTAGCCTTCAACCAACATGTGTCCAAGTTAGTAAAAAAATCCTTCTGTGTTGCTCAACTTGTATGTAAGGGCATGGCATCTAGGGCCAGAGCAGTCACTGTACTACTGTACTCAGCCTTCATCAGACTCATCATAGAGTATAATGCCCTCTTTGATGTACCTGACCAGACGCATGCAGCAACTGGAACATCCAAAATGGTTCCTTACAAAAAGAATACAGGGAGTAGAAAAAATGTCCTACACTGATTGCCTCAAAACCCTGCCTCTTTACTCTGTATCTTACGGACTACTTAGAGGTGATCTTGCCTGGTGTACAAGGCATCCCTGGACCCTATTTTAATGAACTTTTTGCACATCCACAAAACAAACAGCATCAGAACTATTAGATCAGAACACCTCAATTTTGCTTGTGACATAAATAGGACATATTGGAGAGACGGATATGTTTCTCAGAGAGTTCTCACTCACTGGAACAGCCTCCCCATCCATGTGAAACAGAGCTCCTCCCTAACCCTTGGACCAATATATAGGTAATCAAAAATTCACTCCTGGTTTGGCACATATATCTCTGATGGACAGAGACAGTCAGGAAATCACCCCTTATATAAATCATATTTGTGGGTCACATTTGGGTTGCACAGCTGGCCTTATAAGGGGCCTAATGCTCATTAGCCTAGTATACACCTATGAGCATACGGTGTTGGGGAAAACTTTGAGAATTCTGTGGACTGTATGAAGATTTAGTTAATGCAAAAGGAAACAAATCCACACTATTCACTGGAAGGCTTAAAAATAACACTAAAACTCACATACTTTAGACACATAATGTAGAGACAGGATTCTCTAGAAATTACACTGATGATGGGAAAGATCAAAGGCAAAGAAGAAGAGGGCAGCAGAGGCTATAGTGGATGAATAGAATTGCAGAGGTAATGAATATGAATTTACAAGTACTTAAAGTACCAGTCCTTGAAAGATGGGCCTTAAAAGCACGAAAAGTCTGGTTTGGCTAAAACAACTAAAGAACAACAACCATTGTTGGGAAGGAGCAGAATCTAAAAGAATAACATAGGAATGTTACTTTAATTTAAGTGCTTTTATACTAAACTGTATCACATAAAATACACCTAGATAATCCAGTGAATTAAAATGCATTTGCTGACATTACTCAGTCAGTAATATCACTGTAGGAAAAGTGAATGTAGAGTAAGATAATTTAGTGGCTGACATGGAGTGTGGAACAACTGAGGCTAGTAAGTATTGTGGAAAAAAAGACCAGCTTTAGCGTTAAAAATGATTCAATACTCTATTGTCCGTATTAAATCATTATTTAACTCTAAAGATGGTGTTTTTCCTTCCGCAGTACCTATTAGCTTCAGTGGTTTTGGTTCTAAGTTATACATTGTACTGTTTGTCGTTCAGTCATGTTTTTTCATAGGTTCATAGGTTCATACTAGGCTATCTGCCCAAGGGCATTTATAAGCCTAGCCCATAGTTATGTGGCTTTCGCCACCCCTTTAGTTTGAATAAAAACTATGCCTATCATTTTTCTGTGCCTCTGTCAAGCAGTGACACTGAAGTAATCCCTGGGGTATATCTGCGATCTCCCATCCATTGGTCAAGATTCCTCTTGAACAAGGCCAGCAGGTGCTCTGCCTCACATGTACCGGGATTTTGTTCCACAGCATAGGAGTCTCTGGGTGATGAATCTGTCCCTCCAGCACGTTCTATTTATAACCGTGTCAAGGTTTAAGTCTCCGCCCTTGTGGTTCTGAGGGATCTAGATTTTTGAGGTGAAGCATATTCATCAAATCTGGGTTTGACATGGCCTTATATGTCAGGCACAGGTCACCTCTGAGCAAGCGGTATGAGACTGAATAGAGCTGGAGTTCTTTCAGTCGGGCAGCATAAGACATATTTTGAGACCCTTTATCCTTTTGGTGAGGAACTTTTGGGGCCTTTCAAGCTGCAGCAGGTGTCTGGTCAGATACATTCGAGCGGGCATTGTACTCAATCATAGGTCTAATGAGTGATGAGTACAGGGGACGATGACCTCCTTGATCTAGATGTGAATCCCTTCATGATCAGGTGGGCGATATAGAAGGTTTTCCTAACTACTTTAGCAACATGAGTGTCAAGCGAAGGCTACTGTCAACTTGGGTCCCCAGATCCCTGATGACTTTTCTGTGCTCAGTGGATTGCCACCTATATGGTAGCTAGGGGTAACCTTGTTTTTCCCGAAGGGTATGACTATGCATTTTTTGGCGTTTAATTTCAGGCCATGGCTCTGGCACCAGTTATCCGTTTCTGTGAGGCCCTTCTGGAGGATATCTGTGTCAGATGTGTTTTCGACTATGGCGCCCAGTTTGCAGTCATCTGCAAACTTTGTCAGCCATAACCCTCCTGTGTTTGCTTGTACTTCAGAAAAGTAGATGCCGAACAAGAGTGGACCCAGGACTGAGCCCTGTGGGACACCACTTGTGACAGGCTTTGAGTCTGACATGGCTCCAGCAACTCTGACCCTGTGGATTCTGTCACTTAGCCAGTTTGCAACCCATCTTGTGATGTATGGGTTTACATTCAAGCTGATGAGTTTTTCGATGATACCTGAGTGGGGTATTGTGTGAAGGCCTTTGCCAGGTCGAGGTAGGCTGTATGGACTGCCTTTCCCTCATCAATAGCCTTGGTGACTGTCTCGAAAAAGTCAACCAAGTTTAAGAGGCAGGATCTGCCTTTGACAAAGCCAAACTGGGTTGGATCCAAAGTCTGCAAGTTCCCTATGTCTTTATTTATGAGTTCCATTATGATCCTCTCCATGGCTTTGCAGATAAAGCTTGTCAAGCTGTAATTTCCAGGGTCTGTGGAGGCACCGCCCTTATGAAGTGGGACCACAGTGCGCCACTCCTTGGGCACGTATCCTGAGGTGAGGCTAAGATTAAACAGCTGTCCTAACTGTGGGTTTAATTCCTCGTTGAGTTCATGAAGCACACAGCTGGGGACACCATCCGTCCCATGGATGCTGTGTTTTTGCCTTAGTGAGGCAGTTCTCACCTGGGCGTTGGAGATGTTTGGGGGCTACAATCCTCTGGAATAGATATCTCTCCTTTTGGGGAGGGGAGAAGTTTGCACTGAACCTGTCAGCCAGTATGTTGGCAATGTGTGTAGGTTCAGTAATTTTCACATCATTTTGAACTAATTCTGAGCATATCTGGGAGTTTCCTCCTAGGTTTCTAACATAGCTAAAGAAGGCCTTATGATTGTCTTTAGAGTCCTTGGCGATTTTTCTCTCAAAATTTGCCTTGTATGATTTTATGAGAGCTCTTAGTTTTTACTTATAATGATCAAAGGTGTCTTACCTTTCAAGGATTTTGCTCTATCTTGTAGTAGCTTCCTCCTTTTGTTGTAGAGCTTGTTTATGGCTGGGGTCCACCAGACTGGGCCTTGCCTTTGGTACAGAGAGTCTTAGTTTTGTTTGGGATTGCCTGATCCATGCAGTCCTGTAGGTGCTGGTAGAAGGCATTTGTAAGTGATTCAGCGGTTTGAGTAATGTTTACCACTGGCTCAGGGGCCTTAAAGGAGACCACACTAGTTTTTAGAAGTGTGAAATCGGCTTTTGAGAAGTTTTTCACTGTGGTCTTTTGTTTCAGGTGGGGCGGGATGAGGACCTCCAGCGAGATTAGTTTATGATCTGATCTCACCAGTGAGGGGTATACTTCGGTGTTGAACATTTTGATCCCATGTTCGTGATGATGAGATCAAGTATGTTTTCTCCTCTTGTGGGGATGGTGACTAGTTGTTCCATGGCATTTGAGTTTATGAACTCCAGGAATCTTTGGGTTAGAGTGTTCGGGCTTGAGTAGTGTTCACAGTCTATATTAGGGTAGTTGAAGTCACCTAGTATGATGGTGTTTGGAGATACATTTATCCCCTCCAATGTTTTCAGGAAGGCCATGTGAGGTTCCTGAGTTTGAGAGGGTGGCCTGTAACATGCTACAAATTGCAGAGCAGTCTTGCCTATGGTTAATTGCACCTGGATGGTCTCCGATGCATCGTGCGTTGCCACCAACCTTGAGGTGTGGGTGTCCTTTATGAATATGGACACCCCTCCTTTCTTGGTGTTGTCCGGATTTTGGGGCGGAGCATGATATGAGGTGAAACCTGTTAGTGCTGGGGTGCTCTCAGGAGCCTTGAACCAGGTTTCTGTCACAGCACAGACATCGATGTTCTCCATATTGAGAAGGGCCTCGAGTCGTGCATCTTGAGATTGAGACTTCTGGCATTGAGCAGCATTACCCTTAGTTTTTTCCTTTTGGTGTTCTAGGGTGGTAGGTTTAGAATTTGAGCCTTGCCTAAAAAAGGCACTATGGGGTGGCAAGAGCCTTTGCCAATATCCGGAAGCCCAGGGTGACAGGTGCAAGCCGTCCCTTGAAGCAGCGTGGCTTGTCCAGCATGTCATCCCAGGCAGACAGACATTGGATCCCCTTTGAATGACACCAGAATTTAAGCCAATTATTAAAGCTGATCATCTTATCACTGTATTGTGGCATCATTCTAGGTGAAGGTAGGATACTGCTCAAGGTCAGGGTCATACCTGCCTGGGCTACATAATCAGAGAGCTCCTCGATGTCCCTTTTCATGTAGTCCAAGGAGGTACGTCTCAGGTCGTTGACACCAGCATGGACAATGACTGAGTCGTACTTGTACCTGCTGTTGAGAGACCTGAGTGCTTGCTTTATGTGGCGGATTCTAGCGACTGTCAGCTTACTGTGACCTTCTCCTTACTCAGTCTGGTGAGCGGGGCGTCAGTGTGTCTGACTATGGAATCACCAATGACAAGTGTGTCTGGCATTTTGTTTGGCCTTAAGGGCTGTGACTGTTTGACACTCTGACTGTGTGGTCTATGTGTTGCATGTGTTGGGTCGTGAGGTGGTAGTTGTTTGGGTGTCTGCTTTGGTGGCCTCTGCTGTTTTGGTAAATTTTTGATCAGAGCCTCCGAGTATGTCTTTGTGTGAGTATGTGTATGATTTGAAGTTGTGATGGTACCATGTGTGACTGGGTATGTATTGTGTGTGGTTACCTTCTCCTCCTGTCTGGTCTTGCCAGTCCTATGTTGAGAGAGCTCAGCCTCCAGTTTGGCCGTATAGTTGCATCTCGCATGTATTTGTGTTTTGTGGGAGAAGGAGAGGATTGTCTGTGTACATGAGGCAATTGTAACATTGCCTCAATATTCCCAGGTTCACCAGTTGAGCTGGAGAGGACACTAGCAACTGATCCCTCGACATACTAGAAGTAGTAGATAAAGAGACTTTCAAAGGACTCGGGAAGTGGGTTTTAGGCTGGTGGGGTACTATCTATAATAAGAGTGCTTTATCAAGGTGCAAGTACTGTAGGAGTAAGTGCTAGGCTTTACAGATAGAGAATAGTCTACTTGGGAATCAAGTAGAGATGAACTTTTCAGTTATAGGATATGCTGGTTAGATCAGCAGTACAGCTCGTGGAAGGTAGTTCTAAGGGAAAATTTGAAGAGTGGAATTTAGATGGCGAATAGTTTAACCGCTGCTCTTGTGTGCAACAGTGGCAACTCCGCTAAATCGCTCTAGCAGCGTTTAGCGTGTTTTATAGCAGGGGCTGAAGGGAGCTAGGAATTGGCCCAAAGCGACCAATGGACTACTAGTTTCTGGCTGAAACTTCACCAAATCGGACAAAACGGCCGCTCAGTGCTTCCCACTCCCACTGGTAAGCAAAGAAACTTCCCTCCTTCCTAATAAGGCAATGGATCAGTAACAGGAACTAAAAACAAAGCCCAGGGATCAGCAACTCTGAAACTGGACTACTCTAGTTCAGTAAGGCGGGAAAACAAGAGATTTTTTTGTTTTATTACAGAGATAAGGAAAAAAACAGACAGTAATTGCTATAAATGCTGTAAATCGGCTAGCGCACTTTAGTGTGTAGCCTACAGAAACAATTTGCAACAATTAGTAACTTAAAGTGCAATAAACAGTGTAAAATGCAGAAATCACTTAAAGTAGCAGTAAAAAATGCAGTCGCTAGCTTAATAACAGTGGGAAAGCCACAAAAAATACTTATATCTGGTAGAAAGTCACTCTTTTAGCTCTCTGCTACATGAAATAGTGTCTGGCATATCTGTTAAGCTACACACTGCTGGAATTATAATTGCCTTATTGGCCCTCTGTTTATAAATTATAATATCCCAATTTCCTGTCTTTGATTTGCTGCAGAACCCTCAGTAACAATTGTAAATATGTGGTTTCACTGTTCAGAAACTGATCTATAGCATGTGAGTAAAGCTCACAAAGTATAAAAGTCATTTTTAAGATCAAGCTGTATGCATTAGCCTAGCTAAGTGACTTGAGGCAAGGATATATAAATATGTGTGTGTGTGTGTGTGTGTGTGTGTGTGTGTGTGTGTGTGTGTGTGTGTGTGTGTGTGTGTGTGTGTGTGTGTCAGTGTAAGCAGAGGTTATGAAAATCAGTTTCATTTGGGGAAGGGGGTACTTCACATTCACAAATGATTACCTTAGCCATAAGCTATGCTGCCTTCACGTTTGAGATATATACTAGACTACTGGTAATTTAAAAATCTTACTTTAGTGGAATGCTTTCTTATTTCTTTCCATGTGACTACAAGAGGTAGTCTAGCTACATGTCTGTGAAAGTGATGTCATTTTCCACCCAGTTCAGGTTTTGAATTTGGCAAGAGAGATACAGAATCTGGTGTTAGAAAGTCATGTCCAATTATACATTTTTAGATGGAATCCCCAAAATCTAGTGTCAAATCAAAGGAAAAAGATCACCAGTGGTTCTGGTAAATGCACCTTGCACCCAGGACCCCTGTGTACATACAAAGTTCGAGCCACAGGATGAATAGGTACATAAACAACTGTCAGAGATGCAAGGAGAATAGCTAACCCCAGAGTGAGAGTAGCAGGCTGTCTTCACTTCATTACAAAAACAGGCCAGTTAACTAAAATCCGGCATTCAGGAACAATTGAAAGCAGACAGTACCAACTGGTGTAGAGGGTTAATGTTGTGCTATTTTGATTCCCTCAGCCCTCACTTGCTAACTGTGTGACACTGAGCAAGTCAGTTAAGGAGAGATTGCTCTTGGATCATCCCTTAAGAGGGACTGAATGTCCAGTGAACTTCCTTGATTAACAACTTGGTTTTATTATTACCTGGTGGCAGACAGAATCCTGTGAAACAAAAACCTTCCTGCTGTAGTAATTAGATACATGTAGTCTGTATAAATTGAGATGTTTATGATATTGGCAGATTTCCCTAAATATTAATAAAGCAGTTCTAGTGATCACTTAACTCCTTTTTTATGAGGTCTTTGCATGTTCTTTGATGGCATTGTCTGCAGTCCTGTGTTTCATATTCCAGACACCCAGTTCCTTTAACCTTCGTATGCCCTTCACTTTCTCGCTATCCTTTAGTTTGGCAATGCATATATGCCCTGCAGGGCTTAGGTTCACACTTTTATGATTGTCACATTACTGTGTTGTTCTGCTGTGCAGCACGTATGCAGTGTCTCCTTGTAATTAAGAGCTATACAATCATGCACTCATGGACTTATTACCCTTAAACAGCATGCATGATTCCATATATAGCAGGAACATCAGCTGGTAATTGTCTTGCTGTTTTTTTTTTTATTTACATCTTAATACACTTCCTTTTCCAGGCCATTTTAGTTCACTACAGTGTAAGACTGTGTGAAGAAAACTGTCAGCACATTGAGGAGATGAATCTGCTTTAAAATTATATATAATTTGTTTTAAATACGTTTTGTTCATTGCCCTGTCACACTGTTAAGGCAGGAATTGACTGTACATGCTGTAATGCAGAGTATATGCATAATGTAGTGAACAGCATTTAGAAAACTAATTATTTGCTGTTTTTTTTCTAATTGTGGACTAAGAATTCATTTGCCTGCTACACTCAACTCATTCAATCTTGAATCCAAATTTACATGGCTATATCTCACCTATTTTTTTTTTATTCTTTTATGTGTGTGTGTGTGTGTGTGTGTGTGTGTGTGTGTGTGTGTGTGTGTGTGTGTGTGTAATTTGTTTACCACAGAATTGTTCCATTTCCTATTAGTCATGTAGTCCTGAATCGTCTATCATTTTCTATTAGTTTTTTTTAGGCCACAAACGTAGTAGGGAAAATCTAGTTAATAATACTAAATAAATATTATTTTTGTTTTCTTGCTTCTGTTTTTCTGTTCCCATTACCTAGAATTAAAATCAGTATATAAATACGGGCCCCTACACTCCATTCCACTTGAAAGTTGAGGTGGTAGCATCTGCAAATATATTAACCTGTGGAGTGTTATGTCTGTGTCAGTTTTCACCTCTTGTTTTTGCAGTTTGTGTTATAACAAAGTATAAGCTCTGAAAACTCTTCTCAACCTGTCAGAAAAGAAAGGCCAAAGGGCAGTTGACTGGAATGCTTGGGACACTGTGGATTTATAGGGCATAGAGGCTGCTAACAACACCTGACGAGTGGCATACTGAACTGAAGCTCAATA
The DNA here is from genome assembly GCF_019279795.1 of Protopterus annectens. Classification (NCBI taxonomy): domain Eukaryota; kingdom Metazoa; phylum Chordata; order Ceratodontiformes; family Protopteridae; genus Protopterus; species Protopterus annectens. The sequence continues at coordinate 982,565,238 of NC_056747.1, forward strand.
CACTGTCCATGTCACTCTGTGACACACTGAAATGGTACTGATACCAGCACAATTCTGTCTGTAAATCATGCAACTATCAGCTCTTACTGACTGACATCTACCCTGAGTCTTTTGTCTGTGCAGAGGTCATCAGTTAATCTGTCTGCCCTTGAATTACGTGATCCAGTATTCCATGGGAATGGAAGATAAGGGACATCTATATTCTTAAGGGAATCTTTAAATGTCCTTTATTCTAGACTTTGGTAGGTGTAGTTAACTAAAGTAATAAATGATGAATCCTGAAAATTAAACTGCATCGATAGTATTATAATAGTACAGGAGAAACATTAAGGAAGTTTCATGATTTTCTAAACCATGTGCCCCAGTAAGTGCCTCAGTGATAGCAACTGAGTAGGGTAGAGTGGGCACAGCACACTTCCTCATCTCCAGGAATAGTCTTTCAGCTCATTTTGTAGTTCCCCAGGTATTCCTAGTCAAGTTGAGAGAGCTTCAGGCTCCTTCCACATGTCCTAGCAACTGGCATGCAGGAAGAATGCAGGGAAAAATACTGGCTCGGATGCCAAATGCTTCAGAACTTTCCAGTTGCCATAGAGTGCGCTCCATTGTGGACTTCGGGAGATCGACGCTTAGCTAGCACTTCTAAGCAGGGTAGATAATTCTGTCACTGGGAATTACATTGCACACATTTTTGAGTATAAAAAGTGTTTGTATTTTGTGGTATAATTTATTTTAGGGCATTTTTTGTCCATTGGAATTCTTGTCAAAATAAAGCTTTACCTCAGTGCTTCAACTTTTATGTAAGGTTATCTCTAAGGCAATATGTCTGTAAAATTGTGTTTTTCCTTTAAAAACAACAACAAAAAAAAAAACTTCAACGTTTTACTTCAGTAGTGTTCTGTGTGGCTTTTTCTTTAATAGACTGGGTGTCTTTTGTGATCTTTCAACAAAAAGGTTTACTTTCATGTCAGAACCTGTGACCAACCCTTCTCACCTCTGCTAACCATTTATCAGGCATTGTTTTCAGCAGTAGGCCAGTCCAAACTCCCTGTGGGGATTCCTCAGCTATTTGGTATTTTATTTTATTTTGTGATGACAAATGTACTGTACTTTATTGTGAGGGTCTAGGGCAAAAATGTCTGGTGCTTGTGACTAAAAAAAATTACTGCAGTAATTTCTATTTTAGTCAAGAAAAAAAGTATCATTAACCCTTATTAGCTATGCTGTCTACCAGAGAGACTCTGTTCATGGCCAGGACATGGACCAAGGCCCCACTAAGACTATTTTTCCTTCCCCAAGCTGCAAGAATTAAAAATTTGTCCTGGAGGCTTTGGGTCTTCAAGCCAGCTTCCTTCTTGCTGCAGACATTGATGTGTGACTCTGCTGTGTTCATTTGGTTGTTCCTCACATCTCTCGTAGTTAGTTAGTTGCTAAATATGCAGTCCAGGAGACCATTAAGGAGCCTAACCCAAATTCTCAGTTGACCTAAAGTACTGTCTGGTCAAGTGACTACCTGAAGGTCACACAGTAGGTAAATGAAGGTATACAGATTCAAACCATTTACCCTTGGCACAGGAAGCAGCTCTTTAACAGGTCAGTTTTAGTCCTCTGCACTAAGACTACACTAATGCAATTACAAACAATTCACTGATTGTGCTGTTGCTCATACTTCATTAACACATTGGACCATGTTTTTATTTCTGCTATTATGCTACCGAATTGGTAAAGTTCTGTTTAGAAAATAATTATTTTAATTTTAATAACAGAACTTATCACCAAATACAAGGCACAGCCATGGGTGCAGCATTTGCACCCATGTATGCAAATATTTTTTGGGTCAAATGGAATCTGAGTGTATTTATAACACATTCTTTTTTAAAAAATATGTCATACACTATTTTAGATTTATAGATGACTTGATTTTCTTATGTAAAGGAGGCAAAAATGAAAGTGAAAATTTTATTCAAGATATACAAATGAATAGGTTTAACATCAAATTTGATGGAATACAATGTGGCGATAGTGTCTCTTTTTTAGATATTAATTTAAAGGGACTCATAGGAAAACACATAGTCACTGGAATACATAGAAAATTTGACTGTATAAATCAATTTTTGATGGGTACTAGTTGTCATCCGGATCATGTATTAGAAGCTATACCATATAGTGAATTGTTAAGGATCTCCCGAATATGTAATAATGAAGAAGATTTTCGAAAGGAAGTTAATAATACAACGGAAATGTTTATAAATAGAAAATATAATATGCAAGTGATAAAGAGAAGTAAGGATGAAATATTTCAAAAAAGATATAATAATACACCCCAGGTATATAAAAAATGTGATATGATGTATAATAATGATCACAGAGACACAGATAATATTTTTATGGTGTCTACATATAATATTTGTAGTGATGATATAAAAAGGTGTATATTATATTTTTGGAGATTTTTACAGAACTTTAAAGAAATAAGTGGGATGACAAATAAAAAGTTAAAGTTTAGTTATCGAAGAGGGAGAAACATAAGAGACATAGTAGTACATACAAAATTTGAATTACCTATACTAGATATAGGCAGAACAATAAATAATATAGGTACTACATCTTGTGGGAAATGTAAAGTTTGTGTCCATGTAGATAGTGTTTTTTGTTATATAAATGGAATAAGTTTTAAACCTATTGGTTTTTTTAGTTGTGTCACAGAACAAGTCATTTATATTATAAAATGTGGATGTAAAAAATTTTACATAGGACAGACTAAAAGAATGTTTAAAGTTAGGATTATGGAACACTTGAGAGACATTAAGAACCATAAGGTGGAGAGCCCTTTGGCTCAACATTTCATAAAATACCATAATTCTGACACTAGTAGTTTTAGGGTGTCTATTTTAGAGCATATTACTAGAAATGAAGCTAGTGAGGATAAAATAAAAAATGAACTTTTAAGAAAAGAATTAATTTTTATTTTAAAATATCAAACATTAATACCCAAAGGGTTGAACACTGACTGCTGCTGGAAGAGTGTGATATAAATGCATGATTGTTTTTTAAATTTAATTCTTAATTGTTTAATTGATTTTTAATTGTATAATGAGTTAATATAAATGTGTATAAATACTAGATGGAAGTGTATCGTTAGTTACTCCTTGAAGGCTTTGTGAAGCCGAGGCGCTAGAGAACTTACAGAGAATAAATTGGTTTGGAATACTGGCAGTTGTTTTTTCTGACCTAAAGTACTGTGTGGTCAAGTGACTACCTGAAGGTCACACAGTAGGTAAATGAAGGTATACAGATTCAAACCATTTACCCTTGGCACAGGAAGCAGCTCATTAACAGGTCAGTTTTAGTCCTCTGCACTAAGACTACACTAATGCAATTACAAACAATTCACTGATTGTGCTGTTGCTCATACTTCATTAACACATTGTACCATGTTTTTATTTCTGCTGGTTCCCCCGATGTTGATGCTTGAGATATCACTGTGGACCGGGAGGCAGGCATGCTTCTGTGGCTGCACAGTTACCCTTGCCGGGAAAGGAAACACCTTTCCTGGCTTTGGGGAAAGTACTGGAGGATGCTCCTGTGCTTAACCACTTTGAGAAATGTCGTCCCTAGGAAAAGAAAACATATGTCTAGACAGTTTTTCTCATCTAGATCAGATAACTGGCTGAGATTGGAAAAGGATTCTTGAGAGCATTTCAGTCTTTGAGTGAGTGTCTTCCTCTTCAGATGAATAGAAAAAGAATTTCTTCTCTGTCAGACTCTGATTCCCAGTCTGAGGGACAAGATTTGGACTGGGACTGTGTTTCCCCTAGTCATATTCAAGACGGAGATTCTGATTCTGAACAGAACATTACCCCAGATTCTTCTCCTGAAGAATGGTCCTTTTCTTATACTCTTGGCAATATGATGGATTTTTTTTTTTATTGAGAACAAAAAGATAAGTTTCAGTCTCAATTTCAACAGAGATAGTATGATTTTTACAGGTGGATTTTCATCAGTTAGTACCTGTCGTTCCTGCTTTGCCATCCTCAGAGGATGCCTTTTTGGCAGCCTGCACTTCTTCTGACAGTCAGCCATTTGCTCCTAAAAGGTCTGATAAGTTGTACAAAGTGCTTCAGTCCCATAAGTTTCTTTTTTGTAACCCCAGTGCAAATCCTCTTGCAATTTCCTTGTCAAAGCCAGCTAAGAACAAATGTTTTTCTGCTGCCAGCCTTACCCCTTCTGATAAACCGGGAAAGGTTTTGGATGTTTGGTAAAACAATTTATTGTTCTTCTACATTGGCCTTTAGAACTGCAAATTGTCATGCACACGTCTGAGTTTTTGCTGGATTCCTATGATAATTTAAGAACTTTAGTTACTGGTCTGGCTCCTTCTAATGCTTCTATGTGTTCTGTAGCATCAGCAATGCCTCAGGTGATCAGGCATTCTTGAAATGTGCTTATGACTCTGCTGATGTTGTTTCCAAGGTTGCTACTGCTGGCTTTGTTTTGAGATTTGCTTGTTTACAGTCTCAACATTTACCAGTGGATGTCAAAACTGAAATTTTAAATGCACCTCTAGATAAAAGAAGTATTATTTGGTCCTTCCTCTGTGGAAGTCTTTAAGAATTTTGACAAAAGGGGAAAATTAATTCAGGGAGTTACCTAAATTGGTCAGCTTTTCTTTCCAAAAATAAACAAAATTTTTTTCTGCCAGTTTGGGTTTTTCTTTCAGAAAGCAAAACAAGTGTGTGCAGCAAGGTGCAGACAAACATAATTAAAAAAATACTATTAGGAACAGTTAGAGAAGAAATGTGTACTCTCCCAGAACCAAGGACAACCTAAAAAATCACATCAACTAAATGACTCTTCTAGATTTCCCCCCATCCCCTGGCAACCAGATAAATATATTTTAATGTCTAGATCTTTACTGTCCTTTGTAGCTCCAGATAAATTCAAACAGGTTCTGAAAATTATTCTAAATGGTTACACCTGGCAGTTGGATTCTCTTCCTTAGTTTATTAATCAAAGTGAGCTGTTTCCTCCTGCAGTAAATCAGATTATGTATCAGGGGGTAATAAAACCTGTCCTCCCAGAACAAACATGGAAATTATTTTTTCAAGTCTTTTTCTTGCATCAATGAAAGAACATGGAGACCTGACATATACCTTTCCTGTAAACCTTAATGTCATAGTTCCAAAGTTTAAAATACTTTTTCTACAGTGTCTGTTACCCCTTATTCTTCCTATCAGTTTTCTGTTTATTTTGGATTTAAAAGATGCTTACCATCACATTTCAATCAACAACAAATTCAGCCACTTTTTGTTTTCTCTGTGTCTGGTTTGCATTTTCAGTTTGCTGTTTTGCCCTTTAAGTTGTCTGCAGTTCTGACAGTGTTTGCAAAGTGTGTGGCTGCTGTAATAGCTCATTGCAGTGTATTTATAGGTTCATAGGTTGGTATTGGCTATCTGCCCTAGGGCCTATACAAGCCTAGCCATAACAATTCCCTGGCTATTTCTTCCCACACTATTTGCTTCCCTGGACCCCTGTCTAGCAGGGCAACTGACGTGATCCCCGGGGTGAATTTCCTTTCTCCCATCCAATCATCAAGGTTCCTTTTGAAGAGGGCCAAAGAGGCGCATTTTCCCTTACCTAGATGACTGTCTGATTTTTGCAGAGTCCCTCTTTGCTTGTGAAGACTGCATAGTTTAAGTGGTCTGGTCTGGGATTTCAGGTAAACAGAGAGAAGTTTTGTCTCATTCCTTCTCACAAGATAGAGTTTCTGGAGTGCCTTCTATATGCAACATTTATAATAGCATTTCTTCCTTTAGACAAAATGCAGATTTACAGGGAACGATTTCAGATATTTTCAAACTGTACGCAGTCATATGACAGAGAATATCTCAGGATTCTAGGTTTCATGGCCTCAACTATTCTCATGATTCCCCTGGCCAGCCTTCACTTGAGAAGGATTCAGTGGTTTGTCAAGTCAGTGTGGACTCAACACCAGCAGCTTCTATCATTTCAAAGTCCAGTGTTGGGGGTTGTGAAAATGGAGTTAAATTGGTGGGTGAATCAGGTGTCTAACAACCCAGACCTTCCCTTCTCCCTGCCAGCCCCCAGTCAGTCTGTAACAACAGATGCTTCAGTCTATGGGGCAAACAAGACAAGTTATAACTTATTATTGTCAAAGAAATGATGTCTGTAATAAATGCTCTTAAATTTCTGAACAATCTATGAGTTCCTTGCCCTCTTTTAGTAATCACAGACAACAACATAGTGATATGGTACATAAACAAACATGGTGGTGGACCAGAACCTACCACCCTTTGCAGATTATCTATGATAGTCTAAGACCTAGCAACTCAGTTCAGTTTACCCCTCCAGACTTCATACATTCAAGCTGGGCAGACTTCTCACAAATTGATGTTATACTCGTGTCTACCTTACTGAACTATGGAACGCCATTCCATTTGACCATAGAAATGAAACTAAAAAAAGAAAAGACAAACATCTTAAAAACTTATTTTCAAAATAAGCAGTCGTGCCCCTGTACACAGTAACACATTTCAAAGAAAATTTTTATCTTCATGTCTTTTATGTACCCCTTCATATACTGTCCTGTCCTGTCCTCCTGCCATATTCTCTTACACTCTTTACACTCTCATTTCTTTCTCTCATATTAATCACAATGTATCCTAATCCATGTTCCCATATTCTCCTGTTTATTTTCTCTTTACCCACTTTTTTACTTATTCCTTTCTAACTCTTACCTCTTCTATTCTTCCCACAACCTGTTCCTTTTTGTACTTGTTATTGTCTTCTGTATAATCTGCATTTTTGTCAGTACTTGGAACTTTTCTCCCTGGATCTCCTCTGAAAATGGTCTCTGCCCAGTCAGACTGTCCTGGCCAATAAATGTAAAATAAAGAAATAAAATAAATAGTATTTGTGTGAGTTTTGGCCTCTCCTGTTATTCTGTCAGGATTAACCTCTCTGCCATTTCTACTTGTCTGTCCCCTGGATCTCACTCTTTCTTTCTTTCCTACCTCTTCCGAAGCAGTTCTTGAAAGAGGTGTTACATATCTGTGTGTCCAGCTAGTAGACAGACGATACCTGCTTGAGGTCTTCATTTTGTTTTAGAAAAACTTAACACTGTTCCCTTTTGAACTTGTTCACAAGGCTGATTTGAAGTTCTCTTCTTGGAAAACAATATTACTGACTACTCTGACTTCTGCGAGAAGAGTATCTGAGTTACTTAGGGTGAGTCATCCCTGTCTCATTTTTCACAAAGATAGAGTAACTTTGAGAAGAAATCATTGACCTATGCCTAAGGTTGTTCTGAGTTTTCACATTGTTAGGCTATTAAGCTTCCTGTTTTCTTTCCAGAGCCTAAACATAATGGTGAAATAATTCTTTCCACTGTGTATGCTTCAAAGGCAACTTGAATACTATACTGAAAACTTCTGCAGGACTCCTGATCAACTGCTTATCTTAAACAGACTATTTCTAAATTGGTTGTCCCGTGCTATTCATTTTTGTTATTGCCCCCATAACAAGTCACTTCCAGGTGAAGTCAGGACCCACTGTACTACAGCCATAGCTACTGCTGTGTCTTTTGCAAAAGGATGGACTCCAGAAATAAACTAGAGGCAGCAACCTGGTAATCTTTGTACCGTACACCTTTACCAAGCAGTACAAACTAGATGCCTTCTCTAGGTGTAGAGAAGGATTTGCCACAGCTGTTCTCCAACTCCAAGAGATCCTAGACTCTGATCCAGCTTTCTCCTTCCTTATTCTGTAAGCTTTGGTATTTGTCCCTTATTGCTTCAGTCCACGGCATCAGTGATCTAATGATGACCATTGTACAGCTGTGTGAGTATATTACAGTGGATGTTCAAATACATCAGTGCTGCAGTAGCCACTCGTCCCTTCCTCCACCCTCTATTTTTTTTAATTATGCAAGGGTTTGGGATTTTTTGTTTTCCTCTATGGCAGGGCTCTAATCTCCCTTCTCTTGAGACAAGAAAGCCCTGAACTATTTGACATACTAACCACTGGCTTTCTGTGCATACCAGTGGCTAGAGCTCATGAAAGGAGACCTAAAGCTTTGGAAATCTGGACAGCTGGTCTTATCTTTGGCACGATGTCCCATTTTGCTTATGGCTACTGCAGCAGTGATGTATTCGAACACCTACTGTTATGGTAAGTTTACTTACACAATTGTACTTTCTTCCAACATATCCTGAGTCTGCCCCAAGGCCCCTTTCTAGTGGGCTATACCTAGTATACCTAATTTTCAATATGACTAGAGGATGCATTCTCACAAGTTGCAAAAAACTCCACAACTTAGTCTTTCCAACATGAGCAGGCAATGTCTGTACTCACAGGTCTTTGTGGGCTGTTAAGCTCATTGCTATATCACAGTGAGTGAGCCCAGTACCCTGAAAAGGAACTAATTTCTGCTGCTTGTATTCATGAACTAATCTTTTTAGTGACTACCCAAAGTTACTTAGCAAAGGCAAGATGGGAGCATAGAATGATTAGTACATTGCAGGCTTAATCCTATAAATCATAATGTTATGTTGTTCTATCTCGCCTTCATTTACTGGATGGGTTCATCAGCCGAATACACTAGCTCGAACCCTCTCCTCCACGTCCTCTAGGAGCTTATCCAATGCTGATGTGGACAGGGTGGTGCACATTCTTTTGAAGTCGCCGGCACTGCCTAAATTGTTTTCGGCTTCGACCCAGTCGGTTCTGGAACCAGCCAAGACTATGACTATTACATCCATGATGATTCCTCCTCTGAGCCAAGCTGGATCTTTGGAGCCGGAATGCCAGGCACCGCTTGCTGTAGTTTCTTTGGTCCCGAGACCCCTGCAGGAGATTTTGGAACTGGTCCCTGGTCTGACACTCTCAGTGCCGTCCAGGGTGTCTAGGGACCGTAGTTCTCCTGTCAGTTCCGGGGGGGATGCACGGATCCGAGTTTCTTCGGTTCTGAGTTTACTTCTTGGAACTTCGGCTCAACTGAGTTGGCTGCCACAGCAGCCTCGGAGCTGATCTCCTTGGAACCAGGGATTCCCTTTGTTTCCTTGGAACCGGAGGTGTCCTCAGAGCTGGGGGGAATCTGCCTTCGAGCTGATGAGGAGTGTGCTGTCTCCACCTGCAGCTCTACACAAGGATACTGGTATTCTTCCCCCCAAAGCACCGGCGTCTGTCTCGGCACCACCACATCCACAGGACAGCAGAGATCTAGAGCCTCAGGGAGCCTCATTGGGCAAGCCCCGCTCTTCCGTGACCTCCCCAGAATATCCTTCTGAGGAGGCTCCTCGAAAGAGAATATGCAAGAGGAGGCATATAGACTCCCCTGATGAGTGCATCACCTCTGACACTGACCTCGAGGAGTCATAAGGGTCCCCATGGTCGTTCTCTGAAGATATCTCCTTCACAGATATCCTAGAGATCCTGAAACAGAGAGGCGGCTGGAAACCTATCAACCCTTCTGATGAGGAATCGTTGTACCTGAAGGCTTTTGGATCTCAACCTTCAGCCTCCTGGGTATGTCCGCCTTTCGATGAGCTGTTGGAGTCGGTTAGTCGAAAGGTGTGGGAGTCACCAGACACTATGGAACCAGTCCCTCAGAGGCCAAATATGTTCTTGTCAGCACCTGTGTAAAAAGAATTTCTCATGAAAGGCGTTCCTGTAGATGCCATGGTGGTGGCAGGAGCCGCCAAGAAGGAACTTTGTGAAACATCCTCATCTGTCCATCCACCAAATAAGGACTTCTGGACGATGGACAGATATGGGAAGCATATTTTTTCATCAGTGACTTTTGCCCTTAGATCGCTGAACTATCTTTCGCACTTTACGAGTCTACAAAGAGATCTCCTGAAGGAGTTAGGAAATACTCTCCAAGGTTCATTGGCTGCAGGGGTGTCAGAAAAGGTCACTTCTCAGCTATCTACATCAAATTCCATTGTTAACTCTTCCATGAGACTAATATCCTATGCAGCAGATGGAGCGAGCAGGGCAGCGGATTCAGGAGTTTCCCTAAGGAGGCACTCCTGGATGCGCTTGTGCAACTTTACAGAGCCCTTCAAGTCTACCTTTACCAATGCCCCTTTTGATGGTTCCTCACTTTTTAGACCTAAAGTCAAGGATACACTCACCAGATGTGAGCAGGAAGAGAAAACTCTCTCTGCCGTTGGAGTACATTTTGCCTTTCCTTCAAGACCTTATCGCAAAGGTCAGAAGAGTGGGAAAATGTGGTTCAAAAGATCCCAGGGAGTTTTTCAAGATGCACGAGGTGAACCCTTCCCCAGGGACAGAGGGGGAGGCAATAATGGTAGACGTCATCCTAGAGGCAGAGGGGGTCCGCAAAACCAGGGTGTCCGTTATTCCTTTCGCGGTCGGCCCTATTAGCGCTCCTGAAAGGAGGCCATTCTGCTCTACTCTGGAGGCAGTAGGGGTCACGTATCTTTATACCCAGAAGCCTGGTGAGATATCACATGAGACAAGTGGGTACAAAGTATAATAGCCAGAGGCTATTCTGTCCCTTTTTGCCATCCTACCCCACAGATCAGAACAATCCCAGATGTTCCACCCAGTCAAAGGGAACAAGTAACTGTAGAAATTCAAAAGTTGCTAGACAAAAGAGTCATCCAAGAAGTCCCCGCAGACCAAATAGGATTCAGAACTTACTCAAGATTCTTTTTAGTGCCAAAAAGAACAGGGGACTGGAGACACATTTTGGATCTCAGCAAATTAAATGAATCCATGAAGAAGTCCAAGTTCCGAATGGTGACACTGCAGTCGATTGTTCCCATTTTAGGGAAAGACAGTTCGATGTGCCTAATAGACCTCCAAGATATGTACTACCACATAAAAATGGACAGAGCATCATGGAGTCACTTACGCTTCTGGCTGGGAGCCAGTCACTACCAGTTTCGAGCTCTGCCCTTTGGCCTCACTACAGCCCCCAGAGTGTTCACCAAATGCATGGCAGTAGTCACAGCTCACTTGAGATGTCTGGGATTCCAAGTGTTTCCATACCTAGACGACTGGCTCCTAACTGCCACCACCAAGCATCAACTTCAACAGGCGAGAGACACCGCTCTTCAAACTTGTTCCCGGTTAGGGATTACAGTCAATTTACAAAAATCTGCCTTGTTGCCCTGTCAACATATTACATTCACAGGCGCAGATCTCAATACCGTCTTCATGATGGTATGACTTCCGCTGGACAGGGTTTCTCTTCTCAGACAACAAATAACCAACCTTTTACCCAGAAACAATGCGAAAGCAAAGACAATTCTGAAACTCCTAGGGATTATGGCTTCAATGATGACCTTAGTGCCCCTGGCCAGAATGCATATGAGAATTCTTCAGTGGCTTCTATTTGCTCAGTGGTCGTTACAAGAACATCCCATGTCTCCCCAAATCAGGATCACAAACTCAAGCAAGAGAGATCTACTATGGTGGCTTCGGTCCGACCATGTGACCTTAGGATGACCCTTTGTGCCACAACTATCTGTAGCTACAGTGACCACGGATGCCTCCCAGGTAGGGTGGGGGGGCATTATCTGGGAAGGACTGTCCAAGGCACATGGCAAGAACACAAGGCCCATCTGCACATCAGGGTTCTAGAGATGAGAGCAGTACTTCTAGCATTGCAGGCACTCCAGGAATGTCTTCCAGTAGGAACGATTGCTATCCAGTCAGACAACATGTGGGTTACTAAGGGCTTCAAATTTGTTCCCAACAGACGTAGTAACCTGGTGCACACTATCTTGGACCTGAAATTGTTTATGCGTAAGCTCAACCTAGAGAATCTATTGGGAGCTACGCCAGGGACCCCAAGCCTGCATTTGAGAAAATCTAGTACATTTAATCCCCCACTCCACCCACAGCTCAGAAATTTGGAGCATAGAACTGAGTTACAATTCAGGAAAGAACTGGGAAAGGATAAATATGTAGCTAATCTAAACCAGGAAGAAAGTGAATTATTAAAAGAGTTGAGTCAGGGTCAACACTTGAGAGTCATGGAACCCGACAAGGGCGGTGGAACCGTATTAATGGATCAAAATTTATACCAGGCCAAAATGTACAATATTTTACACAATTATGATAAATACACATCTGCTTCTATACATGAAATTAATTTATCATATCATAAGATAGATTTGGCCATAAAAGACCTGGTAGACCAGGATGTTATAGAAATGGATATTTTTACATATCTTAACAATACAGATCCTAGGGTACCCACAATTTTTGGGGTGCCCAAGATACACAAAGATCCTACTGACCCGCCCTTGAGACCTATTGTAGCAGCTCAAGGGTCTAAGACACACAATATTTCCAAATTTTTAGATTGGAAATTGAAGGAATTGTGAGGAAGACAGGACTACATCCTTAAAGACTCCTGGGCTTTTTTACGTAATATCCAAACCCACTTATTTGAAAAAGAGGTCGTATTTTTAACCATAGATGTGGTTGACCTTTTTTCGGTTATTCCAACCGACCTTGGGTTGGAGTGGATAGAGGAGGCCCTATGGGAGTGCCCTGATATTACCCCCAATGATGTACATATGGTCACTGAACTTCTTGGTCTGGTATTAAAAAACAACTTTGTTTTCTTTGCCGGAGAATACTTTAAGCAGACGTCTGGAGTTTCTATGGGTGCAAACTGTGCCCCCACTTATGCTGATATTGTCATGTACATATGGGAAAAGAAATTTGTGGTTAACAGTGAATTTTCTATAAATTGGAACTATTACTGCAGGTTTTTGGACGACATATGTATTTTTTGGAATGGACCAGTGGAGTGTATTGACAATTTTATCAAGTATCCTGTAGTAAACAAAAGAAGCACTCCACGGCTGGCACAACACGAATAATTTATTGAACAAACAACTGGTTAGCGCTTTCACGTTCAGTTACAACGTTTCTTCAGACCTCAAAAAAACTCATTAATCAATTAATCAATTATAATCAATTATAAAGTGCAAATAGTGTGTAACGAGATGTAGTAAATTTAAGCCTGAACAATATTAAAATGTTAAAACACAAGCATAGATCCTAACTATATAAATCAAAAACTTTATGACTTATATGAATAAAGAGTTAAAAATTTTATATATAAATCCTTGGGATGAAGTATATGTCATAATTTAATAGTTAAAAAATATATATACACTTTAAAACAATGAATAAATGTTGTGCATAGTATATTATAAAAATATGAAATTGTATTACTTCTATGTATAAATTTTTTTTATAATTTTATCAAGTATATAAATACAACTACGACATTTTTAAAATTTACCCATCAAATAACCCACAACAGTGTCAATTATTTAGATGTGACCCTTACCAAAGAAGGCAAAGGTGTAAAATCTTGTATTTATAGAAAGCCCACATTCTCTAACAGTTACATCCATTTTAAGAGCTCACATCCTGGATTTCAAAACAGAGGAATTGTGAAGGGGCAGTTTGTCAGAATTTCCCGGATGACATCACAGGATTTGGATTTCAGTGACGAATGCGACAAACTTACATCCTTATTCCTAGAAAGGGGATACCCTACAAGTTTAGTACAATCTGTTCAGGATGAGGTAATGGTTGCACGTAACACTAGATTCAGTCCTTTCCTGGGTAAGGGGTCTGGGGAGACCAACGGTCCTTCCCCCAAAGACATTGCTGGTTTGTTTTCCAGTAATTTCGCCTTCATTACTGATTTCAGTACTAATGCCACACATATTAGAAAAATAATAGAAAAGGAATGGCAATTGTTTCAGGAATTTACTGATTTAAGTTCGTTCAAAGACAAAAGTCTGAAAACAGTCTTTAGAAGGGGAGTTAACATGAAAAGGGTACTGGAACAACACGAACGGAACATACAGTCCTCTCGTACAAGGAAAGGAACGTACAAATGCGGTCATTGTTCATCCTGTAAATACATAATCCACGACCATCACGTATATTTAGAAAGTAGGAACAGGGACATTAAAGCCTCTAGTTATTCCAACTGTTTGTCCACTGGGGTGGTTTATTTGGCCTTATGTCAGTCGTGCCAGGCGTTTTACATCGGTAAAACCGAAAGACAACTAAAACGACGCATATATGAACATCAATATGACATAACCAAATCCAATACTAAAAATGCATTGTACAAGCACTCCATTGAGTGTGAGGGGGCCAGGTTCTTGTTTTTTGTGGTGGAAACTGTTCCCAAAGATATCAGGGGTGGACCCTGGGAGGCTAAGCTAGCTCACAGGGAGACCTTTTGGCAGATTCTTTTAGAATCTAAGAAATTTCCAGGCCTCAATGATTTTATTTCAATTGCACCCTACCTTAAACTTAAGGCAGGGCGTATTTAAAATTGAAGTTGTTACCCATAGAGACTAAGCTTTTTTAACATTTTTGATTGAAAACATGGCATATTTAAACCCAATGTTTTAATATATGTTTTATATTGTATAATTAATATATGTAAAACACTAAGTACATTTTTAGTGAGAGACAGTAGTGTATGTATGACCATTAGCAATGGATGGTAATTAGTTTTACAATAGGTTTTCATGCCTAGTATTTATAGAGTTTTTAAAAATGATATATTTTTAAATTCATTTGTTGATTATATTGTTTAATTAAATTATTGAATAATTGTGTTACACATGGCAGTATGGGTAGTATTTAAACTGCAGTCTATCCTGGGACTTTATCTGATGAAGTCGTATTTAATCGATGAAAACGTGTGATGTTAAGTTGTCTATGTCGCCTTCATTCTTGCTGGATGGGTTCGGAGCCGACCTCGGCTCCGACTCGGCCACTCTAAAAGCTCGAGAGTTGGTTCCACCGGCTCGAGGCTCCCCTTATATCCCACAATGCTAGGCGTGAGTTACCCCAGATCTCGTTTGCCGCTACAGCGATCGAGGTGTGTTTTCTACTGGCTCCAGGTTAGTGAAAGTTAGACTAGTTTAAATTCTTTAGACTTAGGCTAGCTCTGTGTATTTTTCTTTCCGTTTAGTGTAGTGGACTTATTATCCCTTCTACCTTTTATCCAGCCCCCTTTTTTTTTCCAAAGAACTTATAGTTCTTTCCCTAAGGCCTTCGGGCCCTTCCTTCCCTATCCTTAGGGTGTGTATGTGTTTAATTAGGGAGTTCTATTTAACTTACCTTTAGTTTAAATAATTCCCTTTGAACCCTATTAGTGTAATCTGTGTGTGTGTGTTTTCTGTGTGTGATTACACTTCGGTTCCTTGAATATGTCCAAGGATACTAAGGTCTCAGGCTTCAAGAAGTGTGACTCGTGCTGTCAGAAAATGTCTCTGACAGACGGTCACACTTCTTCTGTGTATTGCCTGGGACCTTTACACCTGCAGGACTCTTGTGCTGTATGCCATGGCTTCAGCCCTAGAGTCCTGCAGGAGAGAAAAAATAAACTCATTTTGAGGGGTTTAATTAAGCCTGAAGGTTCCCTTTCTGTGTCATCGGGAAACCTTCTAAGGCTTCTAAGACCTCGGCTCCAGCTTCAGAGTCGAGGCCTAAGGCTTCGAAGCCTACTGCTTCATCGGCTCTGGCTGGAGCCGATGAGTCTTTGACTGCAGTATCCGTGGTTTCCTTGGCTCCGGCTGGGCCGAGGCATTAGAGATTCCTGGGTCGGCCCGATCAGACCATCGGAGCCGACATCTAGAAAGAGATCGAGGTCACCGTCCCTTGGCTCCGTTCATTCGGCTCCAGCGTCTCCCTGCTGTCTGAACGGGCCATAGATCTCACTCCTCCAGGTCATCGAGGCTCTCGGATCATGACCTCCAGAGGGTAGTGAGTAGACTTTGAAGTCGAGGCACTGGCCCAAATGCTCCAGAGTCCGACTCATCAGTCGATGCCTCAACTTGTTCCAATAAATATTCCTCCTCCGACTCCTTTGAGCTCGGGCCGGCGTCTCGGGACCGAGACTGTGGTAGCGTCAGAGCCGATACATTTGTCTTCGGCTCCGTCGTCGCTCCGATTTCTTCTTTTGAAGAATCTCGGCGCGGGCTTCCCTCGTCGGCTCGGGGAGTGAGTGGCATCGGACCCTTGTCCGACCCCCTCTCCTCTCGGTGCTTGGCTGGTGAGTTCGGCTCCGACATCGCCTCGGAGCCATCTCTGTCGGTGCCGAGGGAGGTTCTCAGCTTCCGGGCGGGACCTCTGGCTCTGCCTGACAGGGGTGCATTCGAGGTCATGCGGAGTGTGTTGGAACCTTGTTCGACTCCACAGTCGGCTCCGTCCGCCCCCCACTTGGTGCCTTTGGTTATGTCGACTCACTCCCTCATCCCAGACTGCAGAGAGCAAGCTCCTCAAGAATCCCCTGTGGGATCTCATCCTCTTCCAAGGCCTCTCCTGAATTGGCAGGGGAGCCCCTAGGAAGAGAAAGTGTAAGAGGAAGCACATAGACTCACCTGAGTCTGTCACCTCTGACACAGATTTAGAGGATTCTGAGGGTTCCCCGTTCCCCTTCTGAAGATGTCTCTTTCGCAGACATTCTAGAGATCCTGAAACAGAGGGAAATTGGCCAGCCCTTAACCCTTCGGAGGATGAATCTGTGTATCTTGAGGCGTTTGGCTCTCGCCCTTCCACCTCCTGGGTGTCCCCCCCTTTGATCCCCTCATGCAGGTGGTTGCAAGAAGGCCTGGGCGGCTCCTGATTCAGTGGACCCTATCCCCAGGAGACCCTCCAAATTTATAACAGCACCAACTGACAAGCAATTTCTCACAAAAGGTGTTTCTGTGGATGCTATGGTGGTAGCTGCTGCCACCAAGAAGGAACTAGCTGATCCTTCAGTGCCTGTTCATCCCCTAACAAAGAATCTAGGTCTATGGACAGGTGCGGAAGCGGATGTTCTCGTCAGCGACCTTTGCTATCGTTAGCTGAACTACCTATGCCATTTACTCGTCTTCAAAGAGACTTGATCAAAGAAGCGAGTGACATGTTGAAGGATCCCACGGCTGCAGGTTTTCAAGACAAGATGAACACTCAGCTGGCTACCCTGAACTCCATAGCTAACTCCTCCATGCGCCCTTTTTCTTATGCGGCTGATGGAGCGAGCAGGGCCGTAGGGACAGGTGTGGCCTCACGAGGCATGCCTGGATGCGGCTATGCAACTGCGGACCCCTTTAAAACGTCTTTCACTAATTCCCCGTTTGATGGATCATCTCTCTTTGGTCCTCAAGTGAAAGAAACCTTGACTAGGTGCGAGACAGATGGCAAGACTCTTTCTGCCGTCGGAGTCCGTTTTTCTACTCCTTCTAGGCCTTACCCCAAAGGCCAGAAAAGTGGAAAAATGTGGTTCCACAAACAATCTCAAGGGACTTCGCCTGACGCACAAATTCGGTTCCCCGCCAGAGGCAGAGGGGGGAACAACAATGGTAGACGTCGCCCTAGAGGCAGGGGGGGGTCTGCAGAACCAGGGCAATCGGGAAGTCTTCTCTGATAAGCCCTTTCAGCATCCCTGAGGTGTTGCCCAACTGCCCACCTTCGGAGGCAGTCGGGGGAAGATTGTCACTGTACCCAGAAGCCTGGCTATCCTTGACTCAAGACAAATGGGTACAGTCCATCATTTCCGAAGGCTATTCCATTCCCTTCGTTCGCATTCCGAACCAATCAAAAAAATCCCTTCCAGATGTTCCACCCGCTCAAAGGGATCTTGCAGCTTTGGAAATTTCAAAGCTGCTTGCAAAACAATTCAGCCAGTTCCAGCAGACCAGCAAGGATCCGGAATCTACTCCAGGTTCTTTTTAGTTCCAAAGAAAACAGGGGACTGGAGACCAATTTTGGATCTCAGTATCTTGAACAAGTCAGTCAAGAAAACAAGATTTCGGATGGTCACGCTGCAGTCCATCCTTCCCTTTTGGGAAAGGAAACTGGATGTGCTCTATAGACCTTCAGGATCGTACTATCACATAAAAATGAACAGACGCTCCAGAAGATTCCTCCGCTTCAGGCTGGGAACCAGTCATTTTCAATTCAGGGCCCTGCCCTTTGGTCTCACCACTGCCCCCCGGGTGTTTACCAAATGCATGGCAGTGGTAGCTTCTCACCTGAGATGTCAAGGATTCCAGGTGTTTCCATATTTGGATGACTGGCTCCTCACAGCTCCCACCAAGCATCTTCTCCTAATGGCCAGGGACTACACCTTTCGCATTTGTCAGAAGTTAGGCATTTCAATAAATTGCGAAAAGTCTGTTTTGTCGCCTTGTCGTACTATTACCTTCATAGGCGCAAATCTAGACACAGTCAACATGTCTGCGAGACTAACACATCAGAGAATAGCAGACATACACAAACTGGTCTCACTCCTCTTCAGCAGCAACAGAGTCAAAGCCAGGTTAGTTCTGAAAGTGTTGGGATTATGGCGGCTGCCATACCTCTGCTTCCATTAGCCAGATTCCACATGAGAATCCTTCAATGGATGCTCTTCACGCAATGGTCATACCAGCAACTTCCGATGTCCCACACCATTATGATTACGCAGGCATGCAGGAATCATCTTCTGTGGTGGATGTCTTCCCCTCAGCTCTTATTGGGAAGACCCTTTATCCCTTCCTCCGGTGGCTACTCTGACAACGGACGCCTCCCTGATCGGGTGGGGGGGGCATTATCAGGGCAGAACTGTCCAGGGCACATGGCAACCACACGAATGCCACTTGCACATAAATGTTCTAGAGATGAGAGCAGTGCTTTTAGCGTTGCAAGCCCTTCAAGACTCTCTTCCCTTGGGAGCGATAGCAATCCAGACGGACAATATGTCTGTAGTGTGGTATATCAACAAACAAGGCGGAACCAGGTCCTACCCCTGTGTCGAGAAGCACTCAGACTGTGGCAATGGGCGATTTCTTCTCAGCGGTTTCTGATAGCAACACACATCCCGGGAAGTCCAATCAAATCGCGGACAAGTTGAGCAGAGCTATCCTCATGCCTCACGAGTGGTCTCTGAAAGACTCTGTTGTGAGAGAAATTTTTCTCAAGTGGGGTCAGCCTTGCTGCGACCTTTTGCTACTCCCCAAAACAGCAAGTGCAGAGATTATTTCACCCTATTCCCTCTACCAGGTCAGCCCAGCAGAGGCGCTCTAGTCCAAGTTTGGCCCGGGGACTTCTGTATGCATTTCCTCCTTCCCACTAATCTCTCAAGTGATACAGAAAGCTATCGCTCAGAAGGCCTCGTTGATCCTCATTGCTCCTTACTGGCCTCGACAGGTTTGGTGCCCTTTCTACATCAATTTCTGTTGGGCGACCTTGGCATCTGGACCTAGTTCCAGATCTTTTGATCCATCAGTCGGGTCAGTTTCATCGCTCCCTTCCTCTCTGAACCTCACTGCTTGGTTCCTCCAATTCCAACCTTAGCCAGGCTTCCTCAAATATCTCACTCTGTCGAGATATTTTGATAGCTTCCCATAAATCTACCACTAGAAAGATTTATTTGAGTAAGTGGAAACGTTTAGCCTATTGGGCTCAAGGAAGGGACATAGATCCTTTCAGTGCTTCCATCCAAATGGTCCTTGATTTTCTAGCTGAACTCTTCCATGCAGGTTCATCTCCTTCTACTCTTAAAGTTCAATTGGCAGCTATTTCTAACTTTCATGTGGGCATTTCAGAGTCTGCTATCATGTCCCACAAGCTTTGCAAAGCCTTTTTGAAGGAGTTTTTCTACTCAGACCTCCGATAAGAAATCCTCCTCCTCCTTGGGACCTAAATTTAGTTCTCAGTTCTTTGATTCTCTCCCCCTTCGAACCTGCAGCCTCCTGTTCTTTAAAATTGCTATCATGGAAGACTCTCTTTCTGGTAGCTATTACTTCAGCTAGAAGAGTTTCAGAACTTCATGCACTCAGCTGTCGACCTCCTTATCTGTTGTTCCATAAGGACAGGGTATCTTCTGAACCAACCCATCTTTTTTACCTAAGATAGCCTCGTCTAACCTAAATCAAAGCATTGACCTCCTGTGTTTTTCCAGAATATTCTAACAGGTCTGAACAAAAATTGCATTGGCTAGATGTTCATCGTCAGTTAAGGTACTATTTGGATAGAACCAAACAATTCAGAAAATCTGACCAGCTGTTTGTCTCTTATGCAGAAAGCAGGAAGGGACTTTCAGTTTCAAAGGTATCATTATCCAGATGGCTAACATCTCTGATTTCCCTTGTTTATGAAATTAGACACCAAAAGCTGCCTAACAAACCTAAAGCACATTCTACCAGAGCTTTGGCTACTTCTATAGCCTTCCAAGACAGACTGCCTATTGACACCATTTGTGCAGCGGCTACTTGGGCTACTCCTCACACTTTCATTTCTCATTATAAGTTGGATTTAGCCTCTAGGCATAGAGCTAACTTTGGTTCCACTGTTCTCAAGAGTCTGTTCCGTTAGGCCACCGGGACAAAGGTGCTAGGGACGGTCCCATCCAGCAAGAATGAAGGCGAGATAGACAACTTAACATATAGAAGTTATGTTCTTACCATAACGTTCCATGTTAGTTGTCTTCTTCTCGCCTTCTTCTTCGTCCCACCCTCCTTCCCCTGGCCTGGACAGACCTAGAGGAGTTTGATTGTGACCTCTCTTTCTACCACCTCTTTACTTTAGGTATATGCTGCTGTGCATATTTTCCTGGATCAGGATGTAGGTCACCCTTCTCTTCTCCCTGGTTTATAGAGGTGGACTTTGTTTATAATTATTCTATTGCTATTGTAAGCTGGGCCTAGCTTACAAACGAGATCTGAGGTAACTCACGCCTAGCATTGTGGGATATAGGGGAGCCTCGAGCGGTGGAACCAACTCTCGAGCTTTTAGAGTGGCAGTCGGGCCGAGGTCGGCTCCGAACCCATCCAGCAAGAAGAAGGCGAGAAGAAGACAACTAACATGGAACATTATGGTAAGAACATAACTTCTATTTTTTTACTTTGTTTCACGTTAATAAACTGTTCATACTGTTCATATAGCAGCGCCTTATTGTGAGCTTTGTGGTGGAGGTTTCGGACTGGCATCAGCTGTTTTTGGATAGTACAACATGTGGGTTGTCTGGTACATAAACAAACAAGGGGGAACCAGATCATACCTCTTTTGTCCTGAGGTACTGAGAGGATGGCAATGGGCAATTTCTTCCCAACGTTTTCTGGTAGCATTGCACATCCCGTGGAAATCTAACATGCTAGCGGACAAGCTCAGCAGGGCGATTTTAATGCCTAATCGAGTGGTCTCTGAACCAGAACATAACGGAGGACATCTTCCGAAAATGGGTCCAGCCTTGCTGTGATCTGTTTGCCACTCCCATGAATACCAAATGCAGCAGCTACTTTGTCCTAATCCCCCCTCTGGGGGAGAAACTGAGAGATGCACTCGTTCACGATTGGGCCTCGGGACTTCTGTACGCATTTCCCCCCTTTACCCTCATACCCAAAGTCATCCAGAAAGCAAAATTCTTGGGAAGCAGGCTGATTCTCATTGCCCCATATTGGGATCATCTGATTTGGTTCCCATTTCTCTGGCCTCACCTACTGGAGAAGTCCTGGGTTCTGGAACCAGTTCCAGACCGTCTGACTCATATGTCTGGATCTCTTTATCCTGCTCTCCAAACACTCAGTTTAACAGCATGGCTGCTCCACTTCCAGACTTAGTCAGGCTTCAAGACTTCACACCAGCAGTGAAATACATTTTGGTATCCCCTGACAAGGCTTTGACCAAAAAAATTATATGCTAGTAAATGGAAGAGGTTCTCCTATTGGGCACAAGCAAAAAATATCGATCCTTTCTCTGCCCCAAACAGTTCAGTTTTGGAATTTCTTGCAGAACTTTTTCAGCAAGGCTCTGCACCAGCTACAATTAGAGTACCACTAGCTGCAATATCTACTTTCCACATTGGTGAATATACTCCGAACCTGATGTCACACAAATTGTGTAAAACATTTTTAAAAGGCACTTGTTTATTGAGACCTCCCATTAAAGAACCTCTTTCTCCATGGGATTTGAATTTTGTTCTGACTCACCTAACATTACCTCCTTTCAAGCCCTCATCATCTTGTGATCTCAAATTCCTTTCTTGGAAAATTATTCTCCTGGTAGCCATTACATCTGCAAGAAGAGTCAATGAGTTGCAAGCTCTATCAATCAAACCACCGTACCTGATATTCAATAGAGATAGAGTATCCCTAAGTACGAATCTGTCCTTTGTACCAAAAGTTTGTTCCCAGACCAATCTAAATCAATCTGTTGAGCTCCCAGTGCTGTTTCCCACTCATAGCAACACGGCAGAGTACAGACTTCACCAACTGAATCTGCATAGACAGCTTAGAATTTATCTGCAGAGAACTAAAGATTTCAGGAAAACAGATCAATTGTTCATTTCCTTTTCTGAAGCAAAAAAGGGCATGCCAGTTTCTAAAATTATGCTGTCAAATTGGCTCTCAAATTGTATTACCTTTATATACTCCTCAAATCACAGGAATTTACCATTCAAAATTAGCAACATCCTCTGCTTATTTGGCCAGATTGTCAGTGGACAGTATTTGTGCTGCTACCACGTGGGCAACTCCTCATATGTTTATTACTCATTACAAGGTAAATTTGGCCTCCAGGGACAGGGCGTCCTTTGGTTCCACTGTGCTCAAAGGTGTTCTTCTGTGAGCCACCCAGGGAAATGGTGCTAGGGACGCTGTCCCATCCACTAAGAATGAAGGCGAGAGTGGACAACATAACATAAAGAAGTTATGTATTTACCATAATGTTCCATGTTTGTTGTCCATCTTGCCATTCATTCTAATGACCCTCCCACCTTCCCCCAGCCAAGGATTCCTAGAGGACCTAGAGGTGAGATTTTCCTTCCTTACTAAGGTGCTCCTTTGTAGTTTTCCTTGTTGTTTCTATACCTGATGTATCTTTGTAGTTTAGACAGATTATTTATGGTTGGCAGCAAACAAGATCTGGGGAATTACACCACTGCATGATGGGATACCCTTCTGCCACGAGCCAAGTTAGAGACTTCGAGCTAGTGTATTCAGTCGAGTCGGAGACGAGAATTGGCTCTGAACTCATCCAGTAAGAATGAATGGCGAGATGGACAACAAACATGGAACATTATGGTAAGTACATAACTTCTTTTTATAATTAATCAGCACAGCACAACACCAGCAGTACTGAAGCAGCTGCAGCTATCCATTGGTCATTCTACTGATCCTCTCTACCCTCACTTCTGAACAAGACCACAAGGGGCTTATTTTTTCCACCTAACATTGTTGCTCCCACTCATCTTTCGAAGGTTTTCTACTATTTTTTGGAAAGAAGTGACCTTTAATTTACAAGTTGTGATTTTCAACCTGGCTGTTTCAGAGTTAATGAATTGCTCCAGTGCATACTGAAGATTACTGTCAACTGAGGCTGAAGACATAACTTGCAAATAACATAGTTTCAGCCTTCTTGTGTCCCAGTTGAACACTATTCAGACCATGGCTGTACCTTGTTATTTTGTCCATTAAAATCACAAATAGGATGGGAGACATTATGTACCTTTGTTGGAGTATTACACCAACCCTGAGTATGTTTTATTTAATGCTAGAAGCACAGACACAGCTCTCACTTCTTAGATGCATGGGTTATGTGGTATGTAACAGTGACCCTGGGGCCTTCATACTATTGTAGCACTTTTCACAAGACATTTCAGGGTGCATGGTCATATGACTTCTCGAAGTCCACAAAACAAATGTTAACTTTATTGGCAAACATTCATGACCTCTCCAGTATGTGTGCAAGGGAAATAAATGATTTAGCTTTCTACAACCAGGATGGAATCTTTATTGCTTCTACTAAATGAGAGGCTGGATGAAGTCTCCTTTCAGCTTCCTGGCATATGCATTCCCATGGAGTCTGAAGAGTGTGATCCCTGTATAACTAGAATATACCCTGTTGTCCCCATTTTGCCAACCAGAATAACTGTAGTTTTATTGGCCACTAGGGGTCATTTCCATAACTCCTTCATCTTCCTCTCTTAAAACCTAGTTGCCTCGTGGTTTGAGCGTCTTTTCAGGCTTGTTGGCTGTTGGTGAAGCACCCTCCAAGAGGAAAAAACGCTGAGAGAAGAAGGGAGCCACTTTTGAGATTTTAAGTATTTTTTCCTCTGTTTATTTGCTAAGTTTTTCTGCATAGCTGCCTAGCTTGAGCATTTTCTGGCTTGTTAAACTTGATTTCTGTATTAGTAGCTGTATTTAGAGCACAACCAAAAGCTGTTTGCTGAATTTCCTGTTTGCACTTAATTTTAAATCGGGTTTTTCTTAAAACTTGCATATTTGCTGTCCCTGACCTAGCACTCTTGTGTGGGACCATTTACTTCACTCTTATAACTTGATATTACTTGTGAACCTCTGCTATCTCTGTGAAAAATAAAAACAAAAAAAAACATGTTGCTTTTATCCCACTTTTCTGAGAGTTAAAAAGTTCAGTTACAGGCTTGCTGTTCCTGAACTGTTTGAAAGTTCTGTGAGGCCATTTTGCTTGGGCTGAAGGAGGGTCTCTGTGTTTATCAGTGGGAGTGACTAACATTGAGCAGCTTCCCTGCCCCGGAGGTGGTTACTGACTTGAAACTGTAGTTTTATTGGCCACTAGGGTCATTTCCATAACTCCTTCATCTTCCTCTCTTAAAACCTAGTTGCCTCGTGGTTTGAGCGTCTTTTCAGGCTTGTTGGCTGTTGGTGAAGCACCCTCCAAGAGGAAAAAGCTGAGAGAAGAAGGAGCCACTTTTGAGATTTTAAGTATTTTTCCTCTGTTTATTTGCTAAGTTTTTCTGCATAGCTGCCTAGCTTGAGCATTTTCTGGCTTGTTAAACTTGATTTCTGTATTAGTAGCTGTATTTAGAGCACAACCAAAGCTGTTTGCTGAATTTCCTGTTTGCACTTAATTTTAAATCGTTTTTCTTAAAACTTGCATATTTTCTGTCCTTGACCTAGCACTCTTGTGTGGGGTCATTTACTGCACTGTTATAACTTGATATTACTTGTGAACCTCTGCTATCTCTGTAAAAAACAAAAACAAAAAAATCTTGCTTTTTCCCACTTTTCTGAGAGTTAAAAGTTCAGTTACAGGCTTGCTGTTCCTGAACTGTTTGAAAGTTTCTGTGAGGCCATTTTGCTTGGGCTGAAGGAGGGTCTCTGTGTTTATCAGTGGGAGTGACTAACATTGAGCAGCTTCCCTGCCCCGGAGAGGTGGTTACTGACTTGAAACTGTAGTTTTATTGGCCACTAGGGTCATTTCCATAACTCCTTCATTTGTCTTGGAGGTGGTTTAGGGCAGTGACTTGTGGTTTGTTGGCCAATTTGGGTCATTTCCTGTCTTTTCCAGCCCCTGCTATAAAGCACGCTTTAGCGATTTAGCCGATTTAAGCTGGAGTTGATACTGTTGCACACTCGGGCAGAGCAGGTTAAGAAGGTTTAAACTATTTGCTCTACCTAAAGTCCACTCTTCAAATATTCCCTTAAAACTACCTTCCTCGAACTATACTACTGATCTAATCAGCGTATCCTATAATTAAAAGATCATCTCTACTTGACTCCAAGTAGACTATTCTCTATCTGTTAAGCGTAGCACTTGCTCCTACAGTACTTATTACCTTGATACGGCACTCTTGTCATAGATAGTACCCCAAAAGGCAACCCCCATTTCTCGGTCACCCACGTCCCCGGAATCTTTTTAAAGTTTTTGTCTATTCCTTCTAGCATGTTGTCGAGGGATCAGTTGCTAGTGTCCTCTCCTGCTCAGCTGGTGAACCTGGGAATATTGAGGCAATGTTACAATTGCCTCATGTACCTGAACAACCCTCTCCTCCTCCCACAAAACACAAATACATGCGAGAGATGCAACTACGGCCAAACTGGAGGCTGAGCTCTCTCAACATAGGACTGGCAAGACCAGTCAGGAGGAGAAGGTTACCACACACACTATAGACCCAGTCTCACATATTACCATTACAACCTCAAATCATACACATAAACACACAAAGACATACTCGGAGGCTCTGATCAAAAATCTACCAAAACAGCAGAGGCCACCAAAGCAGACACCCAAACAACCACCACCTCAGAACACAACACCTGCAACACATAGACCTCACAGTCAGAGTGTCAAACAGTCACAGCCCTTAAGGCCAAACACAATGCCAGACACACTAGTCATTGGTGACTCCATAGTCAGACACACTGGCGTCCCGCTCACCAGACTGAGTAAGGAGAAGGTCACAGTAAGCTGCCTGTCGGGCGCTAGAATCCGCCACATAGCAAGCACTCAGGTCTCTCAACAGCAGGTACAAATATGATTCAGTCATTGTCCACGCTGGTGTAAGCGACCTGAGGCGTACCTCCTTGGACTACATGAAAAGAGACATTGAGGAGCTCTCTGATTATGTAGCCCAGACAGGTATGACCCTGACCTTGAGCAGTATCCTACCTTCACCAAGAATGATGCCACAATACAGAGATAAGATGATCAGCTTTAACAATTGGCTTAAACACTGGTGTCATTCAAAGGGGATCCAGTGTCTGTCTGCCTGGGATGACATGCTGGACAAGCCACGCTGCCATGAGGCGGCTTGCACCTGTCACCCTGGGATTCGGATATTGGCAAAGGCTCTTGCCACCCCATAGTGCCTTTTTAGGCAAGGCTCAAATTCTAAACTTACCACCCTAGAACACAAAAAGGAAAAAACTAAGGGTAATGCTGCTCAATGCCAGAAGTCTAAATCTCAAAATGCACGCACTCGAGGCCCTTCTCAGTATGGAGAACATCGATGTCTGTGCTGTGACAGAAACCTGGTTCAAGGCTCCTGAGAGCACCCGGCTATCAGGTTTTACCTCATATCATGCGTTCGGCCCCAAAATCTGGACAATACCAAGAAAGGAGGGGGTATCCATATTCATCAAGGACACCCACACCTCAAGACTGGTGGCAACGCACGATGCATCGGAGACCATCCAGGTGCAATTAACCATAGGCAAGACTGCTCTGCAAATTGTAGCATGTTACAGGCCACCCTCACAAACTCAGGAACCTCACATGGCCTTCCTGAAAACACTAGAGGATAAATGTATCACCAAACACCATCATACTAGGTGACTTCAATTACCCTAATATAGACTGGGAACACTACTCAAGCCCAAACACCCCTAGCCCAAAAGTTCCTGGAATTCATAAACTCAAATGCCATGGAACAACTAGTCACCATCCCCACAAGAGGAGATAACATACTTGATCTCATCATCACGAACATGGGAGCACAATGTTCAACACCGGAGGTGTACCCCTCACTGGTGAGATCAGACCACAAACTAATCTCGCTGGAGGTCCTCATCCCACCCCCACCTGAAATAAAAAGACCACAGTAAAGAACTTCTCAAAAGCCGACTTCACACTTCTAAAGACTAGTGTGGTCTCCTTTAAGGCCCGAGCGGCGGAAAACAGTACTCAAGCCGCTGAATCACTTACAAATGCCTTCTACCAGCACCTGCAGGACTGCATGGATAAGGCAATCCCAAGCAAAACAAAGACTCTTTGTACCAAAGGCAAGCATCCAGTCTGGTGGACCCCAGCCATAAACAAACTCTACAACAAAAGGAGGAAGCTACTACAAGATAGAGCAAAATCCTTAAAAGGTAAGACACCCTTGATCACTATAAGTAAAAAACTAAGAGCTCTCATAAAATCATCCAAAGCAAATTTCGAGAGAAAAATAGCTAAAGACTCAAAAGACAATCATAAGGCCTTCTTTAGCTATGTTAGAAACCTGGGAGGAAACTCCCAGATATGCTCAGAGCTAGTTCAAAATGATGTGAAGATTACTGATCCTACAGACATTGCCAACATACTGGCTGACAGGTTCAGTGCAAACTTCTCCCCTCCCCCCAAAGGAGAGATATCTATACCAAGCGATTGCAGCCCCCCAAACATCTCCAGCGCCCAAGTGAGAACTGCTCTCTCCAAAGCAAAAACACAGCATCCATGGGACCTGATGGTGTCCCCGGCTGTGTGCTCCATGAACTCAATGAGAATTAAACCCACAGCTAGGACAGCTGTTTAATCAAAGTCTTACCTCTGGATACGTGCCCAGGGAGTGGCGCACTGCAACTGTGGTACCACTTCACAAAGGCGGTGCCTCCACCGACCCTGGAAATTACCGGCCCATTAGCTTGACAAGCCTTATCTGCAAAGCCATGGAGAGGATCATAATGGACCTCATAAATAAAGACATAGGGAATTTGCAGACTTTGGATCCAACCCAGTTTGGCTTTGTCAAAGGCAGATCATGCCTTTTAAACTTGGTTGACTTTTGAAACAGTCACCAAAGCCATTGATGAGGAAAGGCAGTCCATACAGCCTACCTCGATCTGGCTAAGGCCTTGATACAATACCCCATTCGGGTATCATTGAAAAACTCATCAGCTTAAATGTCAACCCATACATCACAAGATGGGTTGCAAACTGGCTGAGTGACAGAACCCACAGGGTCAGAGCTGCTGGCGCCATGTCAGACTCAAAGCCTGTCACAAGTGGTGTCCCACAGGGCTCAGTCCTGGGCCCACTCTTGTTTGGCATCTACTTTTCCAGTACAAGCAAACACAGGAGGGTTATGGCTGACAAAGTTTGCAGATGACTGCAAACTGGGCGCCATAGTAGAAAACACATCTGACACAGATATCCTTCAGAAGGGTCTCACAGAAGCGGATAACTGGTGCCAGAGCCACGGCCTAAAGTTAAATGCCAAAAATGCATAGTCATACCCTTCGGGAAAAACAAGGTTACCCCTAGCTACCAAATAGGTGGCAATCCACTGAGCACAGAAGAAGTTATCAGGGACCTGGGGACCCAGGTTGATAGTAGTCTGTCATTCGACACCCATGTAGCTAAAGTAGTTAGGAAGACCTTCTACATTGCCCACCTTATCATGAAGGGATTCTCATCTAGATCAAGGGAGGTCATAGTCTCCCTTTACTCATCACTCATCAGACCAATGATTGAGTACAATGCCCCATTCGGAATGTATCTGACCCGACACTTGCAGCAGCTGGAGAGGCCACAAAAGTTCCTCACCAAAAGGATAAAGGGTCTCAAAAATCTGTCCTATGCTGCCCGACTGAAAGAACTCCAGCTCTATTCAGTAAACACGCTTGCTCAGAGGTGACCTTTGCCTAACATACAAGGCCATGTCAAACCCAGATTTGATGAATATGCTTCACCTCAAAATCTAGATCCATCAGAGCCACAAGGGCGGAGACTTAAACCTTGACACGGCTACTGATAGGACGAGCTGGAGGGATAGATTCATCACCCAAAGACTCCTATGCTGTGGAACAAAATCCCAGTACATGTGAGGCAGAGCACCTCGCTGGCCTTGTTCAAGAGAAATCTTGACCAATGGATGGGAGATCGCAGATATACCCCAGGGATTACCTCAGTGTCACTGCTCGACAGAGGCACAGAAAAATAATGGGTTAATGGGTATAGTTCCCCATACTAAAGGGGTGGCCTAAGCCACAAAACGATGGGCTAGGCTTGTAAATGCCCTCGGGCAGATAGCCTAGTATGAACCTATGAACCTATGAACCTATGTCACAACTTTCCATATAAGTTTTGAGACCTCAACAATGTCCTGTTCCTTCAGCCTTTCTGACTTTAACTAATCCACTCACACAGCCTTGCCCCAACAGAACTGTTTATGTTAAATTTCAACAGTGACCTCATCTGTTGAAATGAATCCAGTTCTACCATCTATTTCTGGCACTACCACCTCAAAGAGGGGCTTGATCACTGGATTCAGGAGTTCCTCAAATTGTTCCTTCCACCTAGTAATGGTGTCTCCGGTTATGGTCAGTGCTCTTCCGAGAAGATCCTGGCACTGTCCCACTTTCTTCTCCTCCTGAGTCAGTGGCTAGTTTGCCAGGACCCTTTTGATTTTGTCAAAAAGTCATTTTTCATAAACTTGCCAGATTTCACTCACCAACACCCAGGATTTTTCTTCAGCAGGTGTCACAACTACTGCCTACCTTGCTTGCTGGTACCTTTCAGTCAGATCTAGAAACCCCCTTGCTAGGGGAGGCTTCTTTCTTTAACCTGACAGTTTCCTTCATTACTTACACCTATTGATGGTTCCCAGGGCTATTGTCCTGAAAAGAACCAACCGATTATTGAAGTATTCAAGAGGGACCATTCTGAATCCACAATGCACCCACGTATACAGGAGAAGCTGTTCTAGAGGTGGAAGTTAACTCATCCTGCACAGAAACATCATCTAGGTGGAATGTTTAGGAAAACTGCACTGTACCTTTGGGTTTTCCTAGTGCATCCAGCTGTCACTTAGCCATCTAAACTGCCTCTCCAACAAATCACGACCATTTGATAAAAAGCAGCTGTGTTGACCCAAGTGCATAGAAAGTACTGCCTCAGGTCCGATCCATGATCATTAGCACAAGGTAATAGGTATTCTAGTACTGATAACACTTAAGAGCATGCTTGTGTTTTGACACAATGTTTGTTTAGAAAATCCTTGATTTGCACAAACATCCAAAAGTAACCCACCATTTGGGTTCAGACTAGATAAGCTCTTCCTTTTGTACATGCCCATCAAGTTACTGTAGCCTTTTCCCATATGAATGTTTTTAAGTCTCCCAGATGAAGTAGAGAATCCATAGGTGGTACCCTATTAAGCATCACATCCTTAGTCTCCAAAGAAGCTGAATATTAGATGTTTGCTGCATATGCACAGACAACAGACAGGGTCTCCCTTTTTGCAAATTGCAGTTACATTGAGGTGAGCTGCTCATTTAGTACCAAACCATGGGCTTGTGAGTATCCCATTACCTGCCCAGGGCTTCTTTGGAGGGTTAATTCTACACTAAGATTGACATCTCCCACTCAAGAAGTTTAGTCATAGAACCAGTGCTGTATGCATAGTTAAGACCCATTACTTTTAGCTAGTTCGTTTTTTGCCTCCTGCACATTATTCCACTTATACTTTAACAGTAAGGTGATACTCCATGTTCCAAGAGTCAGTTTCCATTGCTAGGGTCTAGTCTATTATAATCTGTCCTACTACTGACTTTCACTGGATTCTTACAGCACCTTACCATCATCAGTTGCTGTGTGGCTGGTGAACCTACGTGGCAGCTTCATGTATCTTTTGTAATTTGTGTTGGACTGAAGGTGAGATGATTTAAAATTTCTGTAACGAATTGAGCAAAATGTTGGTGAGTGTTCCCTTCCTAGTAGTAGAAATGTATTACCATTTTATTCTGGGGTGAGTAATCAAGCTCAGTCTGGGGTTTAATAAAGTTAGTGGGGTTGGCAAAATGGTTAAGGTCTTTACCACTCAAATGCAAGGTACAGAGTTTGAATCTAACCTTAGGTTATTGAGGTGTAATACAGTTAAACTATGTGTAATAAAATTAAACTATGTGTATTTAACTGCCAACCAGGGAAGGTTAGCATGATGGTTAAGGTCTTTACCTCACAGATACAAGGAACAGGCTTTGATTCTGACCTGTGTTTATTTGCTCAGCTTGTAATTGCCTGCAGACTGATATCCTAGTATTGAATTGATGAACCTATCTCTTTTCAGAATTGGAGACTGGGTGGGGGAAGCAACATATGATTCAGTTGATTGCCATTGTGATTTAATTGTTAATGAAGGTCAAGGGATGACTGGTAACTGGTTAAAGATGAACATAACTAACTGAATGGATGTGGCAGATAGTCTCATGTAGTTTAAATATATAAAAGTTTGTCTACCAAGTATAATGGTGGACTCTTGAACTTTAAGAGGAAATGATGGATTTTTATTTTTTATTTTATTTATTATTTAACATTTGTTGACCAGGAAAGTCTGACTAGGTTCCACAGATCCTGTTTTCAGCGGAGGCCCGGGGAGAAATGCTCCAGAAGCATGTCTTTAGAACGTGGGAGGAAACCCACGACATGAGGAGAACATGCAAACTCCACACAGAAGGCACCCCAGCCGAGAATCGAACCAGAGAACCTCTTGCTGTGAGGTGACAGCATTAACCGCTGCACCACTGCGCCGCCCTATTTTGGTATAATCTTTGACAGATAAAATTAATATTAAACAATGTGAATATTTTATCTTGTTACATAAACTATAAATTAACTTGGTATGAAGAATTACTGCTGTTTTTGTATGTTTTCCTTACAAGATGATAAAGAATATTGTAAACTTATTTTTATGTGGAAAGGAGAAGGATACTAGTAAAATGACTGGCTTATAGAATTTCTCTCTGGTAATTTTTCTTCTATAAAAAGAACATTCTCTCAGTTTACAAAGGCTGGAACACCACCATGTTGGAGGTACTGAGTAAATCCTGGGCCCGGCTTTGTAATACTAATTGTGTTATCAGGGGGATCATAAGGGAAATGTTATGTTACAACTTTTTTTTTGCTGTTTTGGTGTTAGTCCACTGCCAAAATTAAAGGGAAATCTCACTTTCATGAAGGGATGTTTAAAATATTCAATTATCTTTATTAGGGGTTTAGGTCTAGTATCATAGAATGTAGGAAGAAAGTTAGGCAATACTGAGCAAGTAATTGTAAGGACCATAATATGCCTAGCCATAGGCACACCTTTAAGCAGACACACTTAAAAGTTCCAGCTACCCTCTACAAGCACCTAATAGTACTTTTCTCTTAAACTGAGGAGGACCATACATGATAACCCTGATGTAAATTTGTGTCTGCCTCTCCAATCATCAAGAGTTACCCTAAAACAGACAAAGTGAGACTTTTCTTGACTTGCAATGGTAATTTATTCCATATGCTAAGGATATATTGAGTTAGGAACCTATCCCTCCAATTATTATTGTTTATTTGTTGCTGTAGATTTAGGTCTCTAGTATGTGTGCTTGTAAAACCATTGATTGGTTTTATGAAGAAGTAGGAGGTCAGATAGGACTGGTTCTTTCTTGGCTTAAAGTGAGATACTTAGGCCACCTCAAAGCAGCTGGTAGACTACTGAGTATAAGGACAGCTGTTCTAATGTATCAGGACAATTGACAGATTTAAGGCCTTTAATTTTCTTGGTTAGAAATGATAGATTTGGATTTGTACATGCCCAAGGGGGCACTGTGTTCGATGATAGGGCTGATAAGAGAAGAGTGATGTAATAACTCCTTTTGCTCTTGATATATTCACTTGGAAATTAACTGTGTTGTCTGAAGAGGAGTACCACTTATAACATATGAGGTGGGAGTGGCTTCTTTTCCAAATGCTACTTTGCCACACTTCTTTGTATTTAGCTTGAGACCATTTTCAGTGTACCAGGAATGCGCATATTCTAGCCCTTGTTGGAGCAGTTTAGTAAAAGTGGATAAGCAGATAACAATGCTCAACTTTCAGTTATCAGCAAAGTTAGCCAAACACACATCTGGAATATTGACTTGAATGTTTGCAAAGTAAATGCCAAACAGGACAGAACGTAACACTAATCCCAGTGATACCCCTTTAGTTACAGTCTTACATTCAGACAGAGTACCGGCAAATTTTACAGCTTGGGATCTGTTAGCTATCCAGTTTCCAATCCAGCAAACAGCATATAGGTTTACATTAAGTTTGTCAAATGTTTAATCCAACCAGCATGAAGGATAATTTCCAAAGCCTTGGCCAGGTCTAGAAAAACAGTGTACACAGATTGTCCACAACCAATGTAGCCTTTTCAAAGAGGTTTACTGGGCTCAGGAGACAGGATCTGCCCTTCACAAAACCCAAACTGAGTAGGGTCTACATCACTTAAGTTGCCTGTGTTTTCATAATAGAGCTCTACTATGGTATGTTCCATGGTTTTGCATATAAGGATGGTGAGGCTGATAGACCTGTAATTACCTGGATCTGAGAGGGCCACCCTTGCGTAGGCAAGTCCCAGTGGGTACTGCTCAGGCATCAGGCGAAAACTCAAGAGATAAGTTGAGGTTGAACAGTTGAAGTAGGGGCTCAGGTGGTACGTATTTGGCACTGATGCGAATGTAACCTGATATGTTATCTGATTTCACAGACATTTTAATTTTATCCTTTGACAGCAGTTTCATGACTTGTTCCAAGGTGATTTCAGGGGAAAGTAAATTTTCAGGGATAGAGAAGGCAACAATGTGGGCAGAAGGGGTAAAGTTAACACTAAATTTGTCTGCTAATTGATTTTAAATATCCTTGGGATCAGAATGTGTGATATTATTATGGATGAACTCAGTGTATTTTTGGACATTATTCCTTAATTTCATGACATAACTAAAGAAAGACTTGTAGCTTTGTTTGATATTTGTAGTGACCTTGAGTTTGTACTGCGCTGTCTATTTTCTAGTAGCGTACCTAAGTTCCTAGTGATATGTTTCATTGTGGTCTTGATGTAGAGGGATGGGGTTTTCTTAATACTTTTCATTATTGTCCTTCTTTTGTTATACAGTTAATGAATGCAGAGAGTTACCAATTTATTTAGGGTGGATAGATACAGTCTTTTCTATGCAGCTCTTAGGTGCTGGTAAAATTGGAGTTGAATGTGGAAGCTTAGTTTGGTCCATCTAAGAGAGGTTGTTGGGAATGCTGACTATGTGTTCTACAACCTGAAGTAGTTTTGTCCTGGAGAAATTTGGTGATGGATACTACTATTACTAGGCCTAACAGAAAAAAAACCAACTGATTTGTGGTCAGATTTAATAGCCGTAAAATTTGTGGGATGGGATACAGGTAAGGGACTTTGTAATGTAACTTAGAATTTGCTCATAGAGAAGATTTTTCTAAGATTTTTGTGAGAGAGCAAAGACGGGCAGTGGGCTTGAAGTTTTTGGCTGCAGAGGGATTGGATGTTTTAGGAAAGGTAACAATGTTGGTGTGCTTAAAGCTGCATAGTCAGCTATTGGTAGTAAGGGACAGATTGAAAATATATACAATTACCTTACAGAGGTACTAGCTACTTAGTTTAAAAATGAGTGGCTGAATGCAGTGAAGTTCATGCTAGTAGTTAACATTTAGCTTTTCAAGCGTCTGTAATACTTGTTTTGAGATGATGGCTATGAAGTAGAATTTGGGGTATTCTTGTACTTTGTATAGGAGGCAGAGAGGGGTGTAGGTTCATAGATTAATATGAGGTTACAAGGCTATTGGCCCTAGGGCCTTTATAAATCTAGCCATGTTATACCCTTGTTCCCTTATTCACCATGTTATATGGTCTGTATTTGCAGGGCAAATCTGTGATCAGCACCAACTGCCCTTATCCAAGAGGGACATAGATGAAACCCCCAGGGTAAATTTACGGTCTCCCATACAGTTGTCTAACTTACACTAAAATAGGGTAATTGAGACGCTCTGTTTTATGTGAACTGGGAGTTTGTTTCAGAGGAGTGTCAATCTCTGGGAGACATATCTGTCGGGTGGGGTGGGGCATTACCAGGGCAGGATGGTCCATGGGACTTGGCAGCCCACAGAATACCATCTGCACATAAATGTCCTGGAGATGAGGCGGTGCTTTTAACATTGCAAGCCTCAACGACTTTCTTCCCTCGGGGACTATTGCAGTTCAAGCGGACAACATGTCTGTAGTCTGGTACATCAACAAATAGGGGCGGGACCAGGTCCTATCCTTTATGTCGAGAAGCTCTCAGACTTTGGCAATGGGCAATCTCCTCTCCTTCGGTTTCTGATAACCGCACATCCCGGCAGGTCCAACCTCTTAGCGGACAGACTGAGCAGAGCTATTCTCATGCCTCATGAGTGGTCTCTCAAACAATGGTAGTGGGCGAGATTTTCAGAAGTGGGGCACCTTGTTGTGACCTTTGCTACACCCCAAAACAGCAAATGCCCGGACTTCTTCACCCTCTTTCCCCTACCAGGCCTTCCCCTGAGAGACTCTCTTACCCAGGATTGGCCCCGGGGACTTCTGTACGCTTTTCCCCCATTCCCTTTAATTCCGCAGGTCATACAGAAAGCTACCGTTTTGAGAGCCAAGTTGATTCTCATTGCCCCTTACTGGCCTCGACAAATTTGGTTTCCGTCCCTACATTGTCATCTCCTGGTGCAGCCTTGGCATCTGGACCCAGTTCCAGATCTTCTGATCCACCAGACGGGTCAACAGCACCGGGCCATTCATTCTCTCAACCTCACTGCTTGGTTGCTCCACTTCCTTCCCTAGCCAGGCTTCCTATGATCTCTGACTCTGTTAGAGATATCATAATAGCTTCCTTAAAGTCGTCCACCAGAACGGTTTATGCTAGCAAGTGGCAACGTTTTTCCCTATGGGCAAACTCCAGGCACATTAATCCCTTTACTGCGCCGGTACATTCAATTTTGGATTTTCTGGCTGAAGTTTTTCAGTCAGGATCTTCTTCATCGACAGTTAAAGTTCAACTGGCAGCAATTTCTAAATATCATGTTGGCTTGCAAGATCATAACATAATGTCGCACAGACTGTGCAAAGCTTTTCTGAGAGGCGTTTTTCTCCTAAAACCTCCAGTAAAACATCCTCCTCCACAATGGGATCTGAATTTGATGCTAGCATCCTTGATTTTACCCCCCTTCGAACCGTCTGCTTCATGCTCGTTAAAGTTGCTGACCTGGAAAACAATATTCTTGGTGGCTGTCACTTCAGCAAGGAGGGTATCTGAACTTCCAAGCCCTCTGTATCCGTTCCCATACTTAGTTTTTCACAAGGATAGGGTATCCTTAAGAACTAATCCATCTTTTCTGCCCAAAGTTGTTTCTCAGACTAATATTAATCAATCCATTGATGTACCAGTTTTTTTCCCTAATTATTCGGACAGAGCTGAACAAAACTTCATTTTTGGATGTTCATCGTCAACTCAGATATTATTTGCATAGAACTAAACAATTCAGGAAATCTGATCAATTATTTGTTTCCTATGCAGAAAACAGGAAAGGTCTCCCAGTTTCGAAAGTGACCTTATCCAGATGGTTGTCTTCTACCATTTCTTATGTGTATTAAGCTCCGAGGCAAGCAACTACCCTCAAAACCCGGCGCATTCAACCAGGAGCCCGTCCACATCTACTGCTTTTCAGGATAGGCTACCCATTGACACCATTTGTGCAGCAGCTACTTGGGCCACTCCTCATACCTTTGTCTCTCATTATAAATTAGATTTGGCCTCCAGGGACAGAGCCAGGTTTGGTTCCACAGTTCTCAAGAGTCTGTTCCATTGAGCCACCAGGATACAGGTGCTAGGGGCCGGTCCCATCCAGCAGAATGAAGGCGAGATTGACAACTTAACATTTAGAAGTTATGTACCTACCATAACGTTCCATGTTAGTTGTCTTCTCTGTTCTTTCTTCGTCCTCCTCCTTCCCCCTGGCCTGGACAGATCTTGAAGGGCTTCTCTTTCTCAGGTTTCACTCTCCTGAGTCTTCAGTAGAAAGAGTCTATTTTAAGAACCTTTTGCCTAGTTCTTCTAGGCTAGTCTTTGCTCTTCCTTTGGGAATAGTATTATTTAGCAGGGTATTATAGCTACCAAACGAGATCTGAGGCAGTCTCGCCTTGCATCATGGGATATAGGGTTGCCTCGAGCTGGTAAAAGGAGTTCTCAAGCTTAGCAAGTGCCGAGTCGGAGCCGAGGATCGGCTCCGAACCCATCCAGCAAGAAAGAAGGCGAGAGAAGACAACTAACATGGAACGTTATGGTAGGTACATAACTTCTAATTTTGAGATGATGGCTATGAAGTAGAATTTGGGGTATTCCTGTACTTTGTATAGGGGGCAGAGAGGGGTGTAGGTTCATAGATTAATAGGAGGTTACTAGGCTATTGGCCCTAGGGCCTTTATAAATCTAGCCATGTTATACCCTTGTTCCCTTATTGACCATGTTATATGGTCTGTATTTGCAGGGCAAATCTGTGATCAGCACCAACTGCCCTTATCCAAGAAGGACATAGATGACACCCCCAGGGTAAATTTACGGTCTCTCATACAGTTGTCTAACTTACACTAAAATAGGGTAATTGAGGCGCTCTGTTTTATGTGAACTGGGAGTTTGTTTCAGAGGAGTGGCAATCTCTGGGAGACATATCTGTCTCTCCAGCATGTCCTATTAATGTCACAGGCTAGGTTAAGATCCATAGAGTGAGTGAATCTTGCTCCCATTTGACTTGTGGATGTGCAGCATTTCCATTAGGGTAGGGTCTGTGACTTCTCTGTCGGGCAGGCACAAGTCACCTCTCAGCAGCCTATAAGAGACAGAGTACAGTGGCAGAGCCTTCAGTCTGTCCATGTAGGTGATGTGTTGAAAGACCCAAATTTTCTTGGTAAGAAATCTCTGAGGTCTCTCCAACTGCTGCAGGTGTTTGGTGATCTACATACAGAAGGGAGAGTTGTATTCTATTAATGGTCTTATGAGGGATGAGTACAGGGGAGTTATAACATCCTTAGCTCTGGATGCAGTGCCCTTACTAATAAGATGTGCAATGTACAAGGCCTTCCTTACCACTGTGGACACATGGTGATCAAAGTTAAGGTTTCTATCAACCTGTGTTCCCAAATCTCTCACCACAGGGTTTGAGCTAATGGAGGTACTGTTAATATTGTAATTTACAGGGACTTCCTCCTTGCTGAAATGAAGGTAATGCATTTTTTGCATTTTTAAGACAGTGGCTTTGGCACCAATCATTTGTCTGTGTAAGTCCCTTTTGTAGTATGTGAACATCTTTGAGGAATTCAGTGATTGCACCCAATTAGCAGTCATCGACAAACTTGGTAAGCCACAGGCCATCTATTTTCATTTGGACTTCTGAGAAATAGATTCCAAACAGTAGGGAGCCTAGAACAGATCCTTGTGGTACACCACTGGTAACTGGTCTGCTGGTAGAGGTAGAATACCCAACTTTGACTGCATGTGTTCTGTCAGTGAGACAGTTGGCTACCCATCTAGTGACATATGGGTTAATTCCCAGCTGGATGAGTTTCTCAATGATGCCTGAGTGGGGAATTGTGTCAAAATCCTTGACTAAGTCAAGATAAGTTGTGTGTACTGTTTTGCCTTCATTCAGGGCTTTGCTGGCATTCTCAATGAAGTCCACCAAGTTTAGTAAGCATGATCTACCCTTAACAAAGCTAAATTGGGTTGGGTCAAGAGTTTGAAAATCACCTATGTCTTTGTTGATTCTCTCCATGGCCTTGCAGATAGGGCTGGTTAGGTTTATGGGTCTAAAATTCCCAGGGTCGGTTGATGGAACTCCTCTGTGTAAGGAAATTAATGTTGCTGTTTCCCACTTTGCTGGGACAAAGCCAGTACTTAGACTGTGGTTTAAGAGAGTGCCCAGTGGTTCTGCTAGGCCCTGTTTTAGATGGCCTGGGATGTTATCCGGTCCCATAGATGATGTGTTTTTGGCCATGGAGAGTGCGGTTATGATCTGCTGTTTGAAGATACTAGGTAGAAGACTGGTGACAGGTATGCTTTGGGGTTAGTGTGGTGGGGACAGAGGGGTGAAGTTTGCACCAAAGCTGTCTGCTAGCAGGTTGGTGATGTCCTCAGGGTCAGTATGAGTGGTACTATCTGCTACTAGTTTGGCACAAAGCTGGGCCTTCCGTTTTAGATTTCTGATGTAGCTAAGGAATGTCTTGTGATTATCCTTAGCTATGGATGCTAGTTTAGCTTTCTAGTTGGCTTTTGAGAACTTTACAAGATATCTAATTTGCTTGTTCAAGCTGTGGAGGGTGCCCTTCCTCTGCTGAGTCATTTCCTTCTTGTTCTTGGACATTAGTTTTTTTTCCTCTTGTATAACCTATTTATGCTTGATGTCCTCCAGGGTGGCTTGTTTTTTGTGAGGACCTTGTTTTGATCCGTTCAAGTACAACTGAGTCTGTGTATTTGTATAGGTGTTTATACAGAGCATTTGGGTACACCTCTGTATAGGAGTCATTGCTGACAGTGGTAGCAGGGGGTTTAAAACTATTTATGCCATCAGTTAGGAGGCTATAGTTTGGTTTGTAGAAATTTTTAATCCTTTTTGCTCTTGGGGGGGTGTCAGGTATGATCATTACTTCGAACGAGACTGATTTATGATCAGACCTTACAGGGAGGGCAACACACAGGGGGTAGTGCAGAGACCCCTATGTTGGTGAGTACTAAGTCTAGGACATTCGAGCCCCCTGTGGCGGTGCAGACTGTCTGTTCCAGAGCACCTGTATTAACAAAGTCCAGGAACCTTAGGGCGAGCATGTTTGTGCTCATATATGACTCCCAGTCAATGGAAGGATAGTTGAAATCACCCATGGCCAAGGTGGTTGGCTGTATAGTGAGTGACTCTGGTAGGTCCAGGTAGGCAGAATGGTTCTCATGGTTCATGGTGGGAGACCTATACCTAACAATGATATGGAAGGGGGTTTTACCTACAGTCAGTTGGACTTGGAGTAGCTGTAGGGAGTTGTACTGTTTGATCAGTCTTGTAGTATCTTTGTCTTTAATGAAGATGGATACACCTCTGCCTTTGGTTCTTTCACACTCGTTTTGAGGTCTGAACATGTGAAAGGCATTGTAGCCTTCCATGGTCGGTGTGCTCCCTGCGGCCTTGAACCATGTCGCTGTGACTGCAGAGACATCAGCATCTTTCAAGGTAAGGAGTGCTTCCAGTGAGTGCAGTTTCCAATTTAGACTCCTAGCCTTAAGCAGCATAACCTTGAGTTTGTCTCTAGTGGATTTGTTTATGTCAGGAATTTTGTTGTGGCATTGCCTAAAAAAGGCACTATGGGGAGGCAAGTACCTTTGCCACTAACCAAAAGCCAAGAGGTGATAGGTGAAGACCATCTCTGGCAAAGCAGTGGGGTCTGTCAACCATATCTTCCCAGGCTGACAGATACTGGATCTCCCTGGATTGACACCAGAAGTTTAGCCAATTGTTGAAGTCAGTAATTTTTTTTGTATATATTGGTGCATCATCCTGGGTGAAGGTAGAATGCTGATTACGGCTAGGGACATACCTGCTGGGACACATAATCTGAGAGCTTAGTTATGTCTCTGTTCATATAGTCCAGTGTTAAATACTGGCAATCCATGCCATTGGATAAGTAACTGTAGGATACCATGTCTGCTGTGCTGAGTAGACACACACAGTCGACTACAGTGAGAACAGAACCTCTACCTCTCTAAGTACACAGACTACAAAACACAGTACTTAACACAAGCGCCACTGCATAAGGTTGAGAGTGTGCAAGTTGGGGGTGGGTTATTCGAGTCACAAGTTGTTGTAATAAGTTAAATGAAAGCATTCCTGGTTTTGACATTTTGGGGAAGATTTTGTTGTTGGCTAGAGATTTAATGGCATGCCAGAATCTTTTAGGGTGTCCTATTGTGTTTGTTTGTGTATTCTTGATGTATTGTGCCTTGGCATTTTTAGTTTGTGACCTTACTTCTAATCTAAGTTCACAATAATGGTTGT
The DNA here is from genome assembly GCF_019279795.1 of Protopterus annectens. NCBI lineage: Eukaryota > Metazoa > Chordata > Ceratodontiformes > Protopteridae > Protopterus > Protopterus annectens. The sequence goes on from NC_056747.1 coordinate 982,606,656, forward strand.
GTGAGTTTTTGTTTAGCAGATCTGTTTTTCAGTTTTCCCAAACTTTATCCCTAAGTTTTAGTTTAGCTTATAATTCTGGTGAAAGGCAGATTGATGCAAGACCCTTTACCTTGTTTTTTTTTTTTTTTGCAAAGCATAGTTTGTTTTGAAGGGGCTAGACAGTTGTAAAATTCTAAAAGAGCTATAGTGGAGTCTGTGCAGTTGTAGGCTGTGGTTCATTCAAATGCTAGCAGCTCAGTGGCAAGATTTTGTTGGGTGCACTGACTGGTGTTGAAAAGGGATGCCAAAGTCCTGATTTCAAAAGAAATTACTTCTTTCTTCTTGAGAAGTATACAGGTGAATATGGTAGATTTGTTATGGATAAAGGCTTGATTGAATGGAAGCAGCTATCTGCAGTCTGTTTGTATATATCATTGGTGTCCTCATGGTTGTGCCTGCAGAGTATATTTTTAGACCTTTTAACTAGATTGGAGAGAATGTCCTGTTATTAGCAGGAGAAGTCCACTTGACAATTAGAAATCAAAAATAGGGAAAATTGCCCCCACAAAGAGACCAGTTACCAGTGGAGTCCCCCAGGGTTCTGCTCTAGGACCTCTCCTGTTTGACATCTATCTTTTATGAAGTAAAAGCCAATATCAAAGGGCTATGGTTGACTAACTTTGCAGATGACTGCAAGCTAGAAGCAGTCATTAAATCCCTCAGTGGCTTAGCTATCCTACAGGAAGATTTGTCTCAAATAAAAAATGGTGACAAAACCATGGACTGAAACTAAATGCCAAACAATGCATTATTGTAGCCTTTGGGAAGTTATCTACCATGGGGAACTAGCACATTGACAATACACCCCTAAGGTTGACCAAGTTGTTTGGGAATTGGGAGCTTATGTGAACAGTGACCTACCTTTTGAACAACACTCCTATTGTAAGAAAGTCCTTCTGTTATTGCACAGCTTATAAATAAAGGATTGTGTCTAGATCTAGGGATGTCATTGCCCCCTTTACTCAGTCCTCATTAGACCAGTCATTGAATATAATACATCCTTTGGCATATATGTGTCCAGACACATGCAACAACTGGAATGCCCAGAAAGGTACCTTACTGAAAGGATACAATGCCTAAACAATGTGTCCTACATGGAGCGACTCGAAGCCCTGCTGCTGTATGTGGTATCCTACAGACTGCTAAGAAATTACCTATATCTAGCATACAAGCCGTCCTCCAACCCATTACTGACAGCTTTATTGCACATCAGCAAGTCAAATGGCATCAGAAATACTCAGTCTAATGATATAAACCTCTTTGGAAACATTAACAGGATGGTTTGGAGAGACAGATGTATTTCCCAGGGGATACCACTGCTGTGGAACAGACTCCCATTCCACATGAAACAAAATTCATCCCTGTCCATATTTAAGTGCAACTTTGCTCTATGGTTGGGAAATAGAAAATGTATCCCATGACTCCTCCCTGTACTACTAATGGGCAGCTCCTAAATGCTTTATCCCATGCATGGGTCCCACCCAGTTATCTATGGCATGATCCCAGTTATTCTCATTAAGGGAGTGACATCCCTTCTCTGGGCCAGTAATCAAGGAGCCACAATCCTCACCACTGACACCAGTGAGAGATGTTCACTTGGAAAAAAATAGAAACACACAGTATTTCCAGATGCAGCTTTATGCACCATGCACAATTTTCCTTAAGAGCACACAAGGAACACACTCAGTCCTGGGGCTGGGCTTCCCTCTCTCTCTGTCTCTGTCTCTCTCTCTCCAGGCCCAAAATAAGACTCCCACCTGACACAGCTGTAGAGTTGAGTCTTCCACCACCCTCTCTGTGAAACCAGTGCTCTGTGTCTGCTCCAAGTAGCTCACACACACACACACACACACACACACACACACACACACACACACACACACACTCTTTGAGATTTGATTTTCACAAACGCGCGCACACACACACACACACACACACACACACACACACACACACACACACACACACACACACACACACACACACACACACACCTGTGAAAGGTGGGACAGATTTACCTGCTATGCCCCCTCTGCCCAGACTATAAGGTAGATACTGCCACCAGAATACTCCAAAGCCAGCTACTCTAGGGCTTTTACAAGGGTACCCAATTATACTGAGTAAAATTAATACTAATACAACTGGTAGTGTTTGACCAATGCAGCAAGGCTTTCAGGAGCGGCTACAGTGCTACCAAATAAGTAAATATAAGTACTATCAAAGGTTAAATTATTCTCTAAAAGACCAACCACAATGAAAACTTTAAATATATTTAATAATAATAAAAGAAAAAATTGCCAACAGAAGATAACCCACCACTGCGTCTCCACAAAAAAGTAAAACCAATCCAAGAAAGAATGAGACGTAGACGGCTGTAAAATCCAGAATAGGCCTTTACTTGGTGCAAACACAAGTGCTTTCACAGTTAAGCTTCTTCAGGTGTATACAAGCACTGAAAACTACCACACCTTTATACTCATATTGCATCACGTCACATAGTCGTATGACTTAACCTATCTATCAAAATTTATTCACAACTACTATACACATCTACATATGTATAAAAAATTATTATTAAAAAATTATTATTAAAAACAAACATAGCTTAATCACCAAAAAATAAAAAGTATATAACAGACAAAAAAACATACATTCAAATTTAAAACACATAAACAAGAATATATAATATTAATCAGATGTATATAAGTATATATGGTGTAAGTCTATTATCTACGGAGAGGTCTCATCTTAAGCTTGGGTTTTAGGGGAATACACTCATTCAGACCATGTCCTTCTATGGCCCTTAGTTTCGTGATCCAAACTGCTTCTAAATTCTCTGTCTTATTACGTATATCCCCACGTCTCATGCTTTCATGTAACAAAGCTATCACTTTAAACTTAAAAGTGTGAGAACTGTCAAATTCCATCACATGCTTGGCTAGTGCATTATTCCTATTGCCTTTCCTGATATTGTAAATATGTTCCCTGATCCGATCTTTCAGATGTCTATCCGTCTTCCCCACATAAAATTTCCTGCAGATACTGCAGCTTACCAGGTAAACCACATGTTGGCTTAAGCAAGTTGCTTCTACTTTAAAATAAAAATCTTGCTTTAAGTCAGGGTGATGGAAATAGGAACTTCCATCAATGTTTATGAACCAATTGCAATGCCCGCAAGATGTGGTCCTTCCATCTCCAGAACGAACATAATTGTCTTTAGGAAAACATAATCTCCTTTTCAAGGATCTGTCATTCCTATAACTAAATCTAGGTATATTATCGACCCAACTTGCTACATCTTTATCTGTCAGTAGGATCTGCCAGTTTTTCTTAATTATATCCGTGTACTTATATACATCTGTAGTGTATTTCAAGGACATTCTAATTTTATTATTTGTCGAAGTTATATGTCCCTTACCTTCAAATCTGGTTTTACATGAAAAATAGGGTTTAACTTGATCTTTCCTCATGTCAACAACTGGAGGTATATACATCTGTAAGTTACTATCATTATAACCTCTATTGCCTAAAAATCTCTTAACCCTATCTAGCTCAATGTTAAAATCATCATCCTCACATTTAGGCGTGAGCTCTCATGACCTGATTCGTAACCACATTCTTAAATATATGTGGTGGATGTGCACTGCTCCTGTGTAGCAGATGATTAACATGACAATCCTTCCTATGTTGTCTAGTATATATTACTTCATTGCTACCTCTCACAACTTCAACATCCAAGAAATCCATATTATATCTAGAAACTCTATATGTGAAACTTAAATAATGTGTACTATTGTTAATGTAATCCACAAAATTGGTTAGCTCTGCTTCATCTCCTCTCCATAAAATAAAAACATCATCCACAAATCTCCGATAAAAAGAGATTAAGTCGACGAAAGGACCTTTGAACACAAACTCATCTTCCCAATCAACCATGACCGCATTGGCGTAGCTATTGGCACAGGATGTGCCCATAGCTACGCCATTGCATTGTCTGTAGAACTGGTCAACAAATAAAAACAAATTGTGTTCCAACACCAATTCAAGCAATCGCAGGATCAAACAGACTACATCTGAACTGTAATTCGCAGAAGCCTCCATAAAATTCTTAGTAGCTATTAGTTTCTCCCTGTTCGGGATCACAGTGAACAAAGAAACTACATCCAATGTAACAAAAGTTACATTGGAATCATGTAGTTCAAAAAACTCATAAAGGTCTCTCAAAAAATGCTCTGTGTCTCTGAGAACATGGCTATTCATATCTAAGATGGGTCTAAGATGCTTCTCAATAAAGATAGAGATTGGTTCAGTACACCAACCTCTACCAGAAACAATAGGTCTCATTGGAGGATCAACAACAGATTTATGCACCTTGGGAAGACCTTGCAATATAGGTATAACAGGGTTACTAACCATAAAATAGTCAAGAAGTTTTTCATCATGCAATGGCGTAGCTATGGGCACATCCTGTGCCAATAGCTACGCCAATGCGGTCATGGTTGATTGGGAAGATGAGTTTGTGTTCAAAGGTCCTTTCGTCGACTTAATCTCTTTTTATCGGAGATTTGTGGATGATGTTTTTATTTTATGGAGAGGAGATGAAGCAGAGCTAACCAATTTTGTGGATTACATTAACAATAGTACACATTATTTAAGTTTCACACATAGAGTTTCTAGATATAATATGGATTTCTTGGATGTTGAAGTTGTGAGAGGTAGCAATGAAGTAATATATACTAGACAACATAGGAAGGATTGTCATGTTAATCATCTGCTACACAGGAGCAGTGCACATCCACCACATATATTTAAGAATGTGGTTACGAATCAGGTCATGAGAGCCTCACGGCTAAATGTGAGGGATGATGATTTTAACATTGAGCTAGATAGGGTTAAGAGATTTTTAGGCAATAGAGGTTATAATGATAGTAACTTACAGATGTATATACCTCCAGTTGTTGACATGAGGAAAGATCAAGTTAAACCCTATTTTTCACGTAAAACCAGATTTGAAGGTAAGGGACATATAACTTCGACAAATAATAAAATTAGAATGTCCTTGAAATACACTACAGATGTATATAAGTACACGGATATAATTAAGAAAAACTGGCAGATCCTACTGATAGATAAAGATGTAGCAAGTTGGGTCGATAATATACCTAGATTTAGTTATAGGAATGACAGATCCTTGAAAAGGAGATTATGTTTTCCTAAAGACAATTATGTTCGTTCTGGAGATGGAAGGACCACATCTTGCGGACATTGCAATTGGTGCATGTATATTGATGGAAGTTCCTACTTCCATCACCCTGACTTAAAGCAAGATTTTTATTTTAAAGTAAAAGCAACTTGCTTAAGCCAACATGTGGTTTACCTGGCAAGCTGCAGTGTCTGCAGGAAATTTTATGTGGAGAAGACGGATAGACATCTGAAAGATCGGATCAGGGAACATATTTACAATATCAGGAAAGGCAATAGGAATAATGCACTAGCCAAGCATGTGATGGAATTTGACAGTTCTCACACTTTTAAGTTTAAAGTGATAGCTTTGTTACATGAAAGCATGAGACGTGGGGATATACGTAATAAGGCAGAGAATTTAGAAGCAGTTTGGATCACGAAACTAAGGGCCATAGAAGGACATGGTCTGAATGAGTGTATTCCCCTAAAACCCAAGCTTAAGATGAGACCTCTCCATAGATAATAGACTTACACTATATATACTTATATACATCTGATTAATATTATATATTCTTGTTTATGTGTTTTAAATTTGAATGTATGTTTTTTTGTTTTTTTGTCAGTTATATACTTTTTATTTTTTGGTGATTAAGCTATGTTTGTTTTTAATAATAATTTTTTAATAATAATTTTTTATACATATGTAGATGTGCATAGTAGTTGTGAATAAATTTTGATAGATAGGTTTAGTCATACGACTATGTGACACGTGATGCAATATGAGTATAAAGGTGTGGTAGTTTTCAGTGCTTGTATACACCTGAAGAAGCTTAATTGTGAAAGTGCTTGTGTTTGCACCAAGTAAAGGCCTATTCTGGATTTTACAGCCGTGTACGTCTCATTCATTCTTGGATTGGTTATATTTAATAATAAATAGTAAATGAACATGAAAATACTAAATATCTATTTACAATAAACACCAGAGTTTCAGTCACAAGAAATATTAAAAATAACACAGATTGATAGAGTCACACAGATATAGAAATACAGTACATAACTAATCTCACTATATTTTCCTGACTGATCTAAAGAATTTCTATTCCCTGGTTACTTACTAAAGTAAGGTATTGAGTAGGTGAGTGGTCCTTCTTTATCAGGTTTCAAAAGCAGACTGCCCTGAGATATCTGTCTCATCTAGCATTTAAAAACATCTGCTGGTTTACAAAATGACATCGCATATGTTTGGTCATTTGACTTCTGGTTCCCACACTACCCCTTTTACTAGAATCTGAATCACAGTCTACCACATATGTGTCACAATACACACAGAGCTTTGCTAAGAAGTGTTACTGCACCTGGAGGCTATAAAACCATTTCAAAGACTTCCACCCTTCCAGGGTAGCAATTAGTTCACTTCTATGGACAATACCGTTGGATTCCTAGTTTCCACAGCCATTTTGTATCTGGCTGCAGTCAGAACTGTAAGACAATCTTTGTGGCCTAAACCATGTAATTTAATTTCAGACTATTTTTCAAAGTTAGCTGGACTGAGATTAAACTCTTCTCTTCCAGTATCCTGTGTTACAACATATTCATTTCAACAGTTACAATACAGTCTGACATACAGGTGTATTTCTTTTCTGTCCAGCAGGACCCACAGTTGGTACATTTTAACAAGCAGCTTTAAAAATACATTTTCAGCACAACCACTTGTACAAATCAGTTTGATATACAAATGACATATAATTCTTTACAAAACTCCAGCTAGCTATGTTGGCATATGTTACACATCCACTGCTTTACTTCTCCTGGCATAGATGTCAATACCTCACGTCATCACAAGGGGTGATATATAATTATCAACCATCTGATGGTTAAGGCCAGTCTATAACCAAATGGGATTGGTCAGTTGAGTACAAAAAGGGAAATTGGCTAGACTTAAAATGGCCAATAAGGGCAGTTAGCCTAATACATACATATGAATCTATGGTTACCTAGGTGCATACATCTCAACTGCCAAGATTTTTATCAAATGTTGAGATTTTTGCCTCATATTTTTTGTCTTTTCCTCATTAAATTTATGTTTTTCTGATAAATCAGTGAGGACTGAAGTCACATACATTTGCGTTTCAGATTTCATATTCTTCAGAAAATGCATGCTAATACAAATCCTATTCTAGCAATTTTCTAAGTTTATAATAGCAATATTTAAACTCTGTACCTATTGTTGGGCCTTTGTCCCTCCATCATTTTAGGATTTTCCCAGAATTCTTGCACTAAGAAATTGAAAGGTATGCCTTGGTGAGAAATGTGCAGGTGGGCTGAGTCTGAGTACTTTGCAGATCACAAAAGTAAGGACGTATTTATCAGGTTCATGGATTTGTGGGGCTTAGCAGATATAGTAAAAAGTAAAGATAGACACTTACTGTCATATACGTAATAATCAGAAATATACATTATAGATTCCCAGATTGACAGAGTATGTATATCTAATGTATCAGTGCATATGGTACAAGAGATGTATTGCAGACACTGACTGTAATGTTTTGTTATCATTCCCCCTTAGGCTTGGCTCTACTGTTAGTTAACAAGCCTAGATCAACCCGCTAGAGATTTAGTAACTCTTTCTCAAAACAAATTTATCATTACTGCATACCCTTGCAGTGCAAACTTTCAGTTATGTCATTAATGTCTTCTTAAGACTATTTCCAATTTAGACCTGGGGGGAATGCCTGACTTTAGTTCTTCACACAACTTAATTTAACAACTCCTGTAATTAAGTCTGAAAATTACTACAGTTACAGAAAGAGTTAATATTTTCCCACTGAAAAACACCACTCACCACACTCATACATAGAACACACGGGGGGGAGAGCAAATGCACTCACTAACTACGCTAAAACTAAGCTAAACAACACTAAAGTTTGAACACTCGACGCACCAAGCGAGGGGAGGAGAAAAGGGAACCTACACTATCACTATCCTAAAGTTAGTAGAGAAAAAAGACTTTCTAAAGACTTTAATACCCACTTACAACTCAGAGCTCTGGAGATCACGATGTTTCAGCTAGCCGCGGCAAACAAGATTTGGGGGTTGGAAGGTAGTGCAGGTGTGTTATGGGTAAGGGGAGGAGCTTGGAGCTCAGAGCAGATGCTAGTAAGATCGCCAGCTTGGATCCGATACGGATCCGGTATCCCACAGGTTGAAGACAAATGAAGTAGAACTACTCAGATGGAACGTTATGGTGAGTATATAACTTCTTTTTTTGGCTGATTTGGGGGAGTGATACAGGGATATGTTTTTGCCAGCAGACCCCAGAAGGATTGCCAGGCATATTGGGTGCAGTTGCAGAAGCATATAATTGGTTAGTTGAAAAGTTTCACATTGAACCTTGGATGGGTTTATTGATGCCAGTAAGGTTTACTTTTGTTGGGCATGGTAGGCATGTTCCTGTGGTACCTTGGCTGGAGTCAGTTAACACACATTTAATTTTTGGGAAAGGTTTCGACAAAAAGTTTGGTTAATTGGTAGAGATTACTTAATGTATAGATCTCAGAGAGAGTTTAGTACTTTGAAAGTTGCTGTCCAGTTGAACACAGAACCACCTCCCAGTGTAGGCTGAAACCAGTGACTCTAATTGGAGTCTGCAAAAATAATAAGAAGTTTATAAAAACAGTAATTGGGATGAATTACCCTTAGAATAAGTATGGGGAAGAACTGTGCAAGAGTGGTAGTTAAAAAGGTACTTCCAGTGTATTGGAAGAGGGTATTCTTTACCTAGGTGTGCATGCACTCCCCAAAATTTAGAATATTTGCATGGACATGCTTGCATAAATATTTCTCCATATCTAACTGACTGAGGCGTATGTACCCTAAGGTGTCAAGTGAGTCTTAGATCCTCATTGGTTAACTAGAGGTACATCATTTGTGACGGTCCCAGTCTCAAAAATTAAAAAAAAACAGGCACATGTCTGTCTTATGCTATCTGGCCAGATAAAGCAGAAGTAACTCCAGCCATGTTTCTGTTGTATATTATAAAGCAGGGTAGGTTGGCTCACCATGAAAAGGCACTCTTAAAGTTAATTAAATTGGTACCAAAGAATGGGTAACTAGGAAGTCTTGTTCATTAACTTAATGATGAGTCATGCAAAAGTAAACTACAATGTAATAGTGATATATCTATATCTGTGTGTGTGTGTGTGTGTGTGTGTGTGTGTGTGTGTGTGTGTGTGTGTGTGTGTGTGTGTGTGTGTGTGTGTATACATACACATACATACAGATGTATACACATGCATACATATGGATACACACACACACACACACACACACATATATATATATATATATATATATATATATATATATATAGATATATCTTAGAAGCTTTTCAGTGAAGCTATGCAGCAATAGCTACTATCAACTATCAACACTTGGTTCTGTGCATTTTCTCTAACAGTTGTAACACTTCTCACCACTACCATATAAAGACTTGAGGAGTATTAGACTTTTAAGAAGCTATATTGGTTGTGTGCATAATTATTTAATCATGTTTTTGGACCCAGTGATCCACTAACCATTAGCTGTGCTTCTGACACCCATCTCTTCACTTTGGTCTGCAAACCTTAATTGCTTCCCTGAATCAATGCCACTTCTGTGAAAGGAAGTATCCTGGGGGCAAACACTTCACATTCTAAGGGAAAGACAGGGAAAATAGTGTAGTCTTGGTGTGGCATTGTCCTTGGAGAAAACTAAGATTTTTGTTTGCATGATCTGCAACCATCTATTCTTGGCCATAAAGCACAGTTCAGTGCCTGGTATGCTAAGCCCAGGATGGATGCAGGCCTATGTTAGTTTATTGACTGTTCAAATTGTTGAAACCCATATGGTCAACAGTTTGGTTTATCAGACTGTTCTGACCAAGATTGCATTACAGTAGGGATCAGGGAATTTGCCCTTTTTTGCACTGTAGTGCTATGGTGCTGCGGTAGCATTGTCGCCTCACAGCAAGACGTTGTCGCGTTCGATTCTCAGCTAGAGCATCTACTGTGTGGAGACATGCGTGAATGGGCCTGCCTTCATTGAAGGTTGTGCATCAGGGCTGGTAACTGCACGTAAAAATCCACTACCAAACATTAGCGGAGCGGAGTTCCACTGTGGCGACCCCTAACCGGGATAAGCCGAAAGACACAACAACAACAACAAGTGCTATCTTGGAGTTAGTATAAATAATTAGCAGGGGATGTGGGAGATGTAGGGGGTAATGCCCTGACGCAAAAACATTGTTTGTGTTTGCAGGTATTGTTTGAGTTTATGTTGTTTATCGATAGAACTGAATTGTTAACCATATGGGTTTTGACAATTTGGACATTCAGGAGACTAACATAGAGCAATGGATGCATGCATGCTTCCATAAACCTGTGATGCTAAGCTTGAGGGTAATCACTCCTAGAGTGGGCTTTTGCTCCTCAATTTCTATGTATGGTACTCATTTACAAGACTTGTCTGGCTCCCTCCTCATCAAGAAGCTGAGTTGAAATCAAAAGCTTCCTCCTATCCGTGTCCTACCTGTACCTCCATTTCAACTTGAACACTCATCATCTGAGCATCAGTCATGGCTTTATTATTTATTTATTTATTTATTTGACATTTGTTGACCAGGAAAGTCTGACTGAGGGAGAGCCCTTTTTCAGCAGAGGCTTGGGGAGAAAAGCTCCACATGGTCACAAGGTTAAAATACAGTATAATACAGTAGAATAAACATTCAGTAAAATATACATATTTGAAGACATAGGATAATTAAAGTTTAGTATATGAGCAAATTTTTAGAGAAGTTGTTTTACAGAGAGATAATTTGCAACATCATAGAGGGAAACATAGATTGAAAAAAAGAGAAAACACATTGTAATATACAATACAGGATGCCATTATATAGGTAAGTAATAAATGTGTGTGTCGCAGAGGTTGAGTGATAGCAAGTTGTAGTAGAATGGAAGCAGTTCACAAAGGGTTTTTACATCGACATGTCCAGGTGTTGTACAAGTGTTCCCTGAGGGTTTTTTGAAAGCTGGTGTATTACTTATTTCTCTGATGGCTAAAGAAAGCCTGTTCCAGGATAGGGATGGAAAAGCTGTATAGGTTTTGGCCAATAGATTTTTTGGCCTTATAAACATCTAAGAGGTTTTGATAAGCACTCCTAAGGTATCTGGCAGGAGTGTATCATGAAATGATAGAGGAAATGTGTGGGAAAGAGGAGGGGTTATTTAGGATGGAGTGAATGACAAGTAGTTGCGAAAACAGAAGTTGTTTAGGGAACTCTATCCAGTTTAAATCATTGGAGGATTGGCAGTGGTGGGAGTTTGGGGGTAGATTTGTTGCAAATCTGGTGAATTTGTTGTAGGTGGTTTCTAGCTTGGTGAGTATGGAGGACTGAATATTACTTAGTATTTGGGACCCATAGAAGAGTCCTGGCAGAAGGTAGGCATGGAAAACTGTGATTTGAGACTTCTTAGTGAGGATTTTTTTTATTTCTAGAAAGTAGTCTTAAGTTTTTGGTGAGTTTTTGTAATACAGCTGTGGACATGTAGGTCAGATTTAAGTTGGTTATCTATAATCACAAGCACTTTGGTGGATGTTTCTACATTAATAGTAGTGTTGTTGCTAGAAGTTATGGTGAAGGTGGGTTTGTTAGAGGTGAGAGATTTTGGTAAGAACAGAAGTAGTTTGTTCCTTTTGGGATTTAGTATAAGTTGATTATTGGAGAGCCATTTTTTTATGGAATTGAAAGTTTTGAGTGATGGTTTGTAGGTCAAATATAGTATTAGAGATGAAGATGATAGTAGAGTCGTCGGCATACTGAATGAGAGAAGATTTGGACCGGAAGTATGGAGGCTGTTAGTGACGATGTTAAAAAGTAGTGGACCAAGGATAGACCCTTGAGGGACTCCCGTAGTGGTGGGGAGGAAGGGAGAATGTGCAGAGAGAGATTTAACAGACTGCAGTTGGTTGGACAGGTAGCTGGAGAACCAGGACATAGTAGATGGAGAGAGGTTAAGATTGGAGAGTTTGGAGAGGAGCAAGTGGTGACAGACTGTGTCAAATACTTTGAAGAGATCTAGAAATAGACAGGAAGTGAGCTTGTTTTTGGTCTCTGATGAGGGATATTGAGTGAGTGAAGGAAATAGGAGAGGTGGAGGTGCTGTTGTAGGAGCGGAAGCCGTGTTGGGTGGGGGTAAGCAGGTTTTCATGGAGTTGGTAGTACAACAATTGTCTGTGAACACATTTCTCTAGAATTTTTGAAAGAGGAGACAGTATAGCTATAGGCTGGTAGTTTGAAAGGTCTGTGGAGATTCTGCCCTTGTGAATAGGTATGGTGTAAATTTTTTTTCCAAGGTGTGGGAACATTCAGTTTTGATGTAGAGTGGTTAATGACGATAGAGATAGGGAGAACAGAGCAGTGGGCACCTAGCTTAAGGAAGAGTGGTAGAAGGTTATCAACAGAAGGAGAGCATGGGTTAAGCTTAAGTAGGAGCCTTTCAGTGTGGCTAGTAGGAATTGGGTTTAAGACTGAAGGAGTTGATTTTGTCATGGGCAGAGATAGGGTCCGTAGGTTTGGAGAGATTTCTGGTTTGTATTAATTTGCAGATGGTGTTGATGAAATATGAGTTAAATTTAGTGGCTGTATCAAGGGGGATGTTACTGGGACAGGGGTAGGAGAGGAGGAGTTACCTGGGTGTAGGATATGGTTAATAGTGTTCCAGGATTTTTTGGGGTTGTTGAAATTCGTTGTCTGGGATTTTTTACAGAAGTTTTTCTTATCAGTATTGATTTGTTTTTTTAGTAAGGTTACGTAGTGTTTTCTAAGTTTGTAGGTGGGAGGGGGATTTAGTAGTGGTCCAGAGTTTCCAGGTTTTATCTCTTTTATGCATGAGAGTTTGTGTGGACTGGGTTAGCCAGGGAGAGCACTGAGATTTTACTCTTTTTACTCTAAGGGGGGGGGGTGATAGAGTTTAGACTGATCAGAAAAATAAGAGTTGAATTTGTGGACAGTGTCATCAAGAGGAAGTTCAGAAAGGAAGGTCCAATTGATAGAAGAGAGCAAGTTGTTGAGAGTTTCTGGGTGGAAGTTGGTGGGATTCTGACAGTTTAGAAATTTGGGAGGCTTGAGATGGTGAGGATGGAATCTTTGTATATTAACAGGTAGGTGGTCACTAATGGAGATGGGTAGAGAGGTAGGATGATGATATAGGTCTGGCTTAGAGACTAATATCCAGTCAACTATTGTGCTGGAGTTGGTAGATTTATTGAAGTGTATGGGTGCATAAATGAGCTGGGTGAATTCATGTAAGTTTATGCAAGAGGTAGGTGAGTTGGTGATTAGAAATTGACAATTGATGTTGACACCGCCTCGGATGGTTGGGAATGTTGTGGGTAAACCAGGAGAGGGTTTGTTCTAGTAGAGGAATATTATCTTCTGGAGGAATGTAGAATGCGGCAATGGCAAGTGTTTTGTGGTCATTAAGTTTGCAGTTTGGTGTTAGGAGTTCAGCAGGGTGAAGTATTGGGGAGGGTTGGATAGAAGGGAAAAATTCAGGTAGTTAGTGAACAATATGGCAACACCACCTCCTTTTTTGTGAGATCGATCAAGTCATAACAAATTGTAGTGTTGTTATTCTTCTGTGTAATGAAATTGTCACTTTGTGCATAGCTTTTTGCTCAACATTCTGATTTAAAAGCCTGCATTTGCACTTGTTTCCTCCCTTTCCTGTAACTAGTGTAGTCCAGATACAGATTTGCTGTATACAGCACTGTTTGTAAACTCCCGAGCCTCCCAAGCCTTTCTTTGTTGGAGGGAAGCCTGCTAGCATTATCAGTGATAGTGGTAAGCACTAGGTAACCTATCTCCCACATAAGGAGTGGTTTCTTGCCCAGAAATTGTAGGTATTGGCCGTTTGGGCAGTTTTTCCATCTCTCTCAACTTTATGATTTAAAAGCCCACATTTGCACTTGTTTCCCCCCTTTCCTGTAACTAGTCTAGTCCAGATACAGATTTGCTGTATCCAGGACTGTTTGTAACTCCTGAGCCCCAAGCCTTTCTGTGTTGGAGGGAAGCCTTCTAGCTTATCAGTGGGAGTGGTAAGCACTAGGTAACCTATCTACCACATAAGGAGTGGTTTCTGGCCCAGAAATTGTAGTTATTGGCCGTTTGGGCAGTTTTTCCATCTCTCTCAACTTCCTGATTTAAAAGCCTGCATTTGCACTCCCCCCAACCTTGACTGTAACTAGTCTAGTCCAGCTACAGATTTGCTGTGTCCAAGACTTTTTGTAAGCTTCTGAGCCCCCCAAGCCTTTCTGTGTTGGAGGGAAGCCTTCTAGTTTATCAGTGGGAGTGTTATGCACTAGGTAGCCTATCTACCACAAGTGGAGTGGTTCCTGACCCAGAAATTGTAGTTTGTTGGCTGTTTGGACAGTTTTTTCTATCTCTCTCAACTTTCTGGTTTAAAAGCCTGCGTTTGCACTTGTTTCCCACCTTTCCTGTAACTAGTCTAGTCCAGATACAGACTTGCTGTATCCAGGACTGTTTGTAAGCTTCTGAGTGGTGCCACAGTCTGCTCTTCAATTTTTCCCTTAGATCTACTAGTTCTCTCCTCTCCTGCACTTATACTAGCTTGTATTTCTAGCACTTTACCAGACTTCTTGTACCAATTATTGTATCACACAAAAGTGCTACCAGCACTAAATGTTCTACAAGGAAACAGATCCAGTACTTATTATCAATGCCCACCCCTCCAGGCATGTCTATAGATGAGTCTCCTGTGCTTTTTCATATTAACCTGGTGAACTTGGGCATCCTGAGGCAATGTAGCAACTGCCTCATGTACACCAACCCTCTCCTCTTACATTCCAACACTCACGACTTGTGAGAGATGCACTTATATATCCAAATTGGAAGCCACGCACTCTCCAGGCAAGACTGGAATAGCTGGTCAAGAGAAGAAGGTCAACACTTGCACCACACCACATGGAACACATAGCTCTCCAGAACACACACCAGCACTGCCTTCACATAAAAACACAAACCACACACCCATCTTCGTGGAGCCTTTCAGTAAAAATTTACCCAAGCAGCAGAGACCTCCAAGGCAGAAACGCACTCGACCATCACAACACAACACTAATGTCCCACTCACTAGGTTGAATAAGGAGAAAGTAACAGTCATCTGCCTGTCAGGTGCCAAGATCCGCCACTTAACACACGCACTTAGGTCCCTCAACAATAGGTACAAATATGACTGTCATTGTACATGTGGGTGTGAATGACCTGAGACGTACCTCCCTGGACTACAAGAAAAGAGACATGGAGGGGCTCTCGGATTATGTAGCCCAGGTGGGTATGACCCCAGCCCTGAGCAGCATCCTACCATCACCCAGAATTATACCACAGTACAAGCAGAAAATGATTGATTTCAACAATTGTCTAAGTTTCTGGTGTCATTCTAAGAGAATCCAGTATCTGTCTGCCTGGGATGACATGATTGACAGACCTTGATGCTTTGCCAGAGATGGCCTGCATCTGTCACCCCTGGGCTTCTGGATACTGGCCAAGGCTCTTGCTGCCCCAATAGTACCTTTTTTAGGCAGTGTTCCAAAGACCAAATTACCACCTTAACAGCTACAAACAAATGCAATCTGAGGGTCATGCTGCTCAAAGCTAGAAGTCTAAATCTCAAAATGCACTCGCTCGAAGCACTCCTTAAAATGGAGAACATCGACATTTGTGCTGTAACAGAGACCTGTTTCAAGGCAGCAGAAAGCACCCCTGCACTACCAGGCTATAACTCATTCCACACCTTTCGGCCCCAGAACTTGGACCGAAGCTCCAAAGGCGGCGGTGTTTCCATATTCATAAATGATGCACACACCTCCAGACTGGTAGCCCAACGGAACACATCAGAGATACTTCAGGAGCAGCTAACATTGGGTTAGACAGTGATTCAGGTCATAGCCTGCTGTAGGTCACCAACCATGTCCCAAGACTCACACTCCATGTTCCTAAGCACTGTGGACAATATTAGGGTCCAACCTAACACTCTCTTACTAGGCGACTTAAACTACCCCTCCATTAACTGGGTAAACTACTCATGTGCCAATACACTTGCCCGTTTCCTGGAGTTCGTTAATTCCAATGCCCTCAACCATCTCGTTCTTACCCCCACTAGAGGTAGCAACATCCTTGACCTGGTCATTACTAACATGGGCGACCATTGCTCTACACCAGTAGTCAGCTCCTCCCTGGTTAGATCCGACCACAAACTAATCATCTTGGAAATCCACATTCCCCCCGCAAAGGTGACCAACATGAAATACTTCTCCAATGCTAACTTTGTTCTCCTAAAAACAGAGGTGGCTAACTTCACGGTACCCATGCTAATGGAGAATAGTTGCATGACAGCAGAATCATACACCAATGCACTGTACAAACACGTACACAAATGCATGAATGTTTCAATACCCAATAGAACCATGATGGTCTCCTCCAATAAAAGGAAGCCAATCTGGTGGTCCCCTGCCATAAAGAAACTCTACAACAGAAGGAGGAAACTGATGCGGAATAAGGTGAAGTCCCAAGACTGGAACAACTCCCTTATCAGCTCAACAAAAAGTTGAGATCCCTCATCAAATCCTCCAAAGCTAACTATGAAATACAGAATTGCAGCAGACAGTATACACAACCACAAGGCCTTCTATAGTTATGTAAAGAATCTCCACTGCAATAACTGGATTTGCTCTGAGCAACTGCACAATGGTACCTCCTATACCGAGCCAACAGATATTGCCAGTATACTGGCCGACAGATTCAGTGCCAACTTTACCCCCTCTCCCCACCCCCAAAGGAACAATTGCAATACCAGTAGATTGCCAGGCACCCAGTATTACTGCTGCACAGGTTAAAACAGCACTGTCCAAGGCCAAGAATACAGCTTCTATGGGACCTGACAATATCCCTGGTTGTGTTCTACATGAACTACAGAGTGAACTGGCACCTCATCTGTGTGCCCTGTTCAATCACAGCCTCACCTCAGGCTTTGTTCCTACCGAATGGCACAATGCTACAGTCATCCCTTTTGACAAAGGAGAAGCGACTCCAGACGCTGGGAACTATTTCCCCATTAGCCTGACGAGTCTGATATGCAAAGCTATGAAACGCATCATCATGGACCTAATAAACAAGGATATAGGAAATCTCCAAACTCTGGATCCCACACAGTTTG
Source organism: Protopterus annectens (assembly GCF_019279795.1). Taxonomy (NCBI): domain Eukaryota; kingdom Metazoa; phylum Chordata; order Ceratodontiformes; family Protopteridae; genus Protopterus; species Protopterus annectens. The sequence continues at coordinate 982,624,148 of NC_056747.1, forward strand.
GTTTTGTGAAGGGTAGATCATGCCTGCTTAACTTGGTCGACTTCTTTGAGTCAGCCACCAGAGCTGTGGATGAAGGCAAGGTGGTTCATACAGTATACCTTGATCTGGCCAAGGCTTTTGATACCATTTCCCTCTCAGGAATCATAGAAAAACTCACTAAGCTTGGCATCAACCCCTATATCACTAGGTGGGTTGCAAACTGGCTCACAGATAGAACCCACAGTGTGAAAGTAGCTTACTACAAGTCAGGCTGAAGACTAGTCACGAGTGGAGTCCCTCAGGGTTCGGTCCTGGGTCCTCTCCTGTTTGGTATCTACTTCTCTGAAGTCCAGGCCAATATGAAGGGACTCTGGCTGACAAAGTTCGCAGATGATTGCAAGTTGGAAGCTATTATTAACTCCCCAAGTGATGTTGACATCCTACAGAAAGGCCTCACTGAGACCAACGACTGGTGTCAGAACCATGGCCTTAAGCTCAATGCCCAAAAATTTGTTGTGATCCCCTTTGGGAAAAACCCAGTTCCCATGAATTACCACATTGATGGTAGTCCACTGAACACAGAAGGCGTTATAAGAGATCTGGGAACACAGGTTGATAGCAACCTATCGTTTGACCACCACATTGCCACAGTGGTCAGAAAGTCCTTCTATGTGGCACATCTCATTTACTAAGGCTTTTGCATCCAGGAAGAAAGAGGTCATTGTCTCCCTGTACTCTTCCTTCATTAGGCCAATCATCGAGTACAATTCCCCATTTGGTATGTACTTCACTAGACACCTGCAACAACTGGTGACGCCACAGAAGTACCTCACAAGAGGATCCTAGGCCTTAAACCCTTGTCCTGTATGGACAGACTCAAAAAACTCCAACTATTCTCTCTGTCTCATATCGCCTACTTAGAGGCGATCTCTGCTTGACTTACAAAGCCATGTCTGACCCAGATCTGTTAGAAATGCTACATCTAAACAAATCCTAATCCCTCCACACCACACGCTCCAGAGACCTCAACCTGATTACCACAATTAACAGACCATGCTGGAGGGACAGGTTCATAACCCAGAGACTGACCATCCTATGGAACAGACTTCCCATACATGTCAAGCAGAGCATCTCACTGACCCTCTTCAAGAGAATTCTTGATGAGTGGATGGGAAACAGAAAATTCACCCCGGGGATAACTCCAGTGGCTCTACTCAACAGAGGCACTGGGAACTAAGGTCAGGTGGCACTATGCCAGGGTTATCCTTTGGCTAGGCTTGTAAAGGCCCTAGGGCCATTAGCCTAGTACACACCTATGAACCTAAGTCAGTGCAGAAAGCCAATCTCTAATGGTCTGCCAGGAGAATTTATGCTGCAAAAGAACTAGCAAAGCCCCTTGCCTGGATATATCCCTGCCACATACCGTTTCTACCCTGAAACTGGTGTTTGATCAATGCAGGTCAGCAGCAGATTAAATCTGTCATACTTTCTTTACCCTGTCTGATTTGTATCCCACCCCCCACCCCCGCAGCCATTCCAGTGTTCTATTATTTCTCTCTCTCTATCTCTCTATCTCTGTCTCCAGTTGCCATAAATACTGTTCAAAACTGTCAGTGTGCATGATATTTTATTTACTTTTTCAGTGATGACAGAGAATTGAATTTACTGTAAAGTGTTTATTTCAAATTTCATAGCACAAACTATTGATGGCCATTTGCTAAACAAAGCAGTCTCACATTGAAAACAGACTTAGCCTGAGCAACATACACAAAGAGCGCCCCCAGCCCCACAAGCAGTTATAGTCACTTTGTTGACTGCGTATACCTCTTATTGCTATGAAGAAATAAATTACATGTACTTTATTGGTAGCTTTGGATGAACTACATGAAACTGCATAAAGATCTCTAACATCAATCTGTAAGATCCAGCCAAATATTGGACAGTTGAAATAGAAGAATACTTATGAGAGCATGAGAAATATTAAGCACTGATAACATATGCATAATCCCTGCAGAAATAAAAGTTATTTGAATAATACCATATTAAAGAGTACTATTAGGAATACAGGGGGTTGCTGCTGGCAAACAACTTCGTATTTTGGTGCTTCACCTATAAATGCAGTGTCTGCTGCCCTTGAAGGATACATTGCCTGGGATATTTTCAAAAATTGGTGTGCTGACGATATTGCCATAACATTTCCTGAACTAGATCAGCTGTGCAATAGGGAACGTCTGGCAAACAATGACAGCAGGTTCGTATTTACTAAATATCCAGTCCTGGCGACCATTAAGGAGCCTAGCCCAAATTCCCCAATTGCTCCAAAGCGCTGTCTAGTTAAGTGACTTGCTGATTGTCACACAGCAGGTAAATGAAGGTGGAAAGATTAAATCTCTGCACCTTTGCCATATTAAGCAGCTCATTAGCTAGTTGGAGATTTAGTCCTCTGCACTAACTACCAGTGTAACAGTTTTTAACTAAGTGCTAAAATCCTTATAATTTGATCTTGTAGAGAAGACTATATCAGTAATATGCAACAATAACTACATAATAGATGCTGAAGATCAGATGGTTCTCACTCCAAATAATGCAGACTATAAGTGACCTGAGAAATGTCAACCCCTTTGCAGATACTTGAGGCTGTAAAGTAGGTATTGCAAAAATATATTATTAAAATGCAACATGTTTAGACTGAATTACATAATCCAGACCTATTAATAGACAAATTCATTCTTTAATGCAATGATTAAAGCAAAATAATTAAAGGAAATATAATTACTGCAGCAGCTTTTGTTCTACAACCCACAAATCATACACAAATTAGAAACATTACAGCATACAGCATGCTGTTTTTTGGGAGGAGGGCTTACATGCTTGCAAGACACCTGCATCTCATTGTTGACCTCTCTATGTCTTTTCTGTCATCAGGAATAACTATCCCGTTGGACATCACTTAGTACAGGTCTGATCTACTTGAATGGCTATTTGTATTTTTGCATATAAACCTCCAGAGTCAAGAGAGCTGAATCTTGGATAGATGGGACCATATGCAAGGGAATGAATCAGGCACCTGCCAGTCAAACCAATATCCCATTACTTGTCTGTCTTTCCCTAGTTACTATAAACACTGTTCAGACCTGTCATGTACATACATTTTTCTTGTTTACTTTTATACCTGTCTCAGAGATTTGGATTTCATTTAAAATTTTACAAAACAAACAGTGACTGTTATTTTATAAGCAAAACAAAACACTCCCTCTTTTGAAACAGGCTTAGCTTGAGAAACAGTTAATGTCTGTTCCCTTGAAACTCACTTTTAGTGAAAATGCATTTGGCAACCTTTTAAATTATGAGGCATGCTAAGATTCGTCCTCAAGTAGCATGTATTGAAGTACTAATTATTGCCCATGTGATGGGTGCAGGAATTCAAAAGACAAATGTGCAATGCATTTGTTAACAGCATGGGACAGCTGACTGGACAGAAGTGTTCCTTTTAATGACCAGCCCAGGAGCACTGTCTGGTAAAATAACTTGGCAGACTCATAACAGAAGGAAAATGAAGGCTGTGGGGATCAAACCACATACTACAGGAAGGAGCTCTTTAACATTTTATAGCCTTACTTATCTGCCCTAAGGGCTAGCCAAGCTGACATTGATGGAGTGTAATTCTAAGTGATTTAGAAAAGAAAAATAGGTAAAGGTGGCCTGGCAGTTGGTGTGGAGGATTAAGGTTCTTACTCCCATACTTAAGGTTCAAGGTTTGACGCTTGATATGTCACTTAGCTACAGTGTGCCCCCTAAATGAGGCATTATGCATGTACGCACACACACACACACACACACACACACACACACACACACACACACACACACACACACACACACACACACACACACACTTTTAACTGCTGCTGTGTACTCTTCCTGTAGAGCTGCATACACTTTTCCCTCACACCCCATCCATGTGCAGTCACTTGTAAAGCTGCAGTCTCCCCCTTTTACTGTCTGCCCACATTTGCACCAAAGCTGCCACACTCACTTCATTAAGATATCCCAGTGATGAAATCTCCAGTACTGTTTCTATCACATCCAGAGGTCAGCAAACTCAAATATCCCATACTGGAGGATGGTATTTAGCAAAACAACATACAAGCTGACACTGAAATCTCCTGCTCTGGAGCATGCTGTTAAGCAAAACTGTGTATGTAGTGATGCTGAGGTGTGCATGCAGATGGAAAGTATGTGGTGTGCATGTGCTTTCTGCTTGTGCAAAAAGTACTTAGTTTTTAAACCAGCTAGCAAGTATTTTTTTATAGTGACGTGCTTTCTGCTTGGGCAGAAACCTTTTATGTTTTGAAGCAGTGCAAACATTTTTTTTAAACTGATGGATGAGCAAGCATTTTTTTTTTTTATTTTTTAAAGCCAGCCAGGACCCCTTGTCTAGGTCACCCTGTGCTAGATCTGGCTTTGCTTGTATGCCATGAAAAAGACATGTATGTTTCAATTAAGTTCTTTCTCTCCATCTGGGGAAATTAGGAAATAGATAGTAAACTTTTTGATCTGATTTTGTCAATTTTCATTCTATCCTCAACGTGTGGATTTGGTTCTGATCCTCAGAACCAACTCAGCTGCTACCATAGCTCATGGTAACCAAAAAACTCTCGAGCTTAGCCCTTACTCACAATGCACCTGTCCCAGTTACCTCAGATCTCGTTTGTCGCTTTGTGAGGTAGACGTGGTTACCAGTGCTCTCGAGCAGATAAATTGTTGAATTTTTTGATATTTCTTTTAAAACTTTAAGAAGACCTGTTAAAATCTTTCTTCTTTATCCCTTTCTTATTCCTCCTCTAATGACTTCATTTTGAAATAAGTCCCTGTCCCTTTTCTAATTTAAGACTTCTCTTTACAGTTCTCATACATTAAGTACTCTTTGAATACTATTGGTAGTATTCTCTTTCTTTTACATGTTGGTGTAACCTGCTAATTATCATGGGTGCAGAAGATCATTTCTAGTTGTTATAATATACCATTTCCCTTCCACCCCCATTTGCAAAAGAATCCTTGATGCCCCACTCAATCAGAGGGAACAAGCAGTACTACAAATTCAAGAACTGCTAGAAAAAAAAAGAGTCATCGATCCAAGAAGTTCTGCCAGACCAGAGAAAATCTGGAACTTACTCAGGATTCTTTTTAGTGCCAAAAGTACAGGGCACTGGAGATCAGTTTTGGATCGCAGTGTTTTTTTTTCAAATCAGTTTGACAAACAAAGTTCCAGATGGTTATGGTTCAGTCCATTTTTTCCAATTTTGAAACAAGATGACTGGATGTGCTCAACAGACCTTCAGGATGCATATTATCATGTAAAGATGAACAAGCGATCCAGAAGGTTTCTCCATTTCCAGCTGAGAGCCAGTCACTATCAATTCAGAGTTCTGCCCTTTGGTCTCACCACAGCCTCGGGGTGTCCACTAAGTGCATGGCAGTAGTAGCAGCTCACTTGAGACTGCTGGGATTCCGGGTGTTTCTGCACTTAGACGACTGGCTTATTACCACTCCAACCAGGCATCAGTTGTTAGAGGGAAGACATCAGAATCTTCAGAAGTGTTCCTATCTAGAAATAGCCATAAACTACAAAAAAATCTCACCTCAAACCAACTCAGACCTTACAGTTCATAGGAGCCATCCTGAACACAAAGACAGCAATAGCCTGTCTTCCCCCACTGAGACTACATAAAATCAGATTAGAAGTGATGAAGGTTATCAACAGCAAGAAAGTATCTGCACACTAATTCTACAGGTCCTGGGGTCCATGGCAGCAGCTATAACTCTAGTCCCCTTAGCCAGATTTCACATGAGAATTTTACAATGGCTGCTTGCAACACAATGGTCAATACTATACCAACCAGTGTCAACTTTGATTGCAATCACCAATATTTGCAAGAGAGATCTCAAATGGTGGATTCAATTGAATCAAATTCTAAAAGGTCATCCTTTCACCCCCTCTCAACCCAAGGCCACAGTGACCATGGACGCTTCCCAGTTAGGGTAAGGTGGCATTATCTCATCTGGGTAACACTGTCCAAGGCACTTGCCCCCCCCCTCCCCAATAGAGGCCAGCTTGCATAACAGTGTCTTAGAGATGAGAGCAGTGCTTTTAAAATTACAGGCCTTCCAGGATGCTCTCCCTTCAGGGGCAATTGCAATTCAAATGGACAACATCTCAGTAGTTTGGTACATCAACAAGCAAGAAGGAACCAGGTCCTACCCCTTGTGTTGAGAACCTCTCAGAATGTGGCAGTAGGCGATCTCATCAAACTGCTTTCTCATAGCAATGCATATTTCGATAGCAGACAAACTGAGCAGATGCGTATTCCTGCCTCATGAGTGGTCCCTCAATCCAAAAGTGACAGAGAGAATATTCCATCAGTGGAATCAGCCTTGCTGTAATCTTTTTGCTTCTTCCCTAAACAACAAGTGCAGCAACTACTTGCCCTAATCCCCCCTCAGGGGGAAATCACCAAGGGATGCTTTTGTTTACAGTTGGCCCTCTGGTCTTCTGTGTGCCTTTTCTCTGATTACTTTATTTCCGAAATTTCTACAGAAAGCTTTCAGGTTAAAGAGCAAGGTAATCCTCATTGCACATTATTGGCCTTGACAAATTTGGTTCCCCTTCCTTTCGATTCATCTAATTCACTGACTTTGAATTCTGGATGCAGTTCCAGATCTCCTGTCCCATCCAACAGGCATGATCCACCCAGACATCTTGAACCTCAAGCTGACAGCTTGGTTTCTCCGATTCCATTAATAGCCAATCTATGCTCTCTTCATCTGCCCAACACATACTTTTGACCCCTCACAAACCATCTACATGTAAATTTCACAACAGTAAATGGAAAAGATTTGCCTTTTGGGCATGTCAGAATAACACTGACCCTTTTTCAGCACTTATTCGTAATATTCATGAATTTTTAGCCTCACTAATCAATGAAGGGGCTTTGTCTGCTACTATTAAAGTTCATTTAGCAGTTATATCCAATTTTCATACTGGATTTGAAGACTCATCACTTGCTTCTCATAAACTTTGTAAAGCTTTTTTTGAGAGGTATTCCTCTGTTAAAGCCTTCTTACAAAGATCCATCCTCTCTTTGGGACTTGAACTTGGTGTTGCAAGCAATCACGCAACCTCTTGAACTGGCAACAGATTGTGATCTTAAGTTTCTGTCATGGAAAACTATTTTTTAGTAGCCATAACTTCCACCAGAAGGATTTCAGAAATTCAAGCTTTGTCCTGTAAGCCACCAAATTTGAATTTTCGCAAGGATAAAGTTGTGCTAAGAACCTACCCCTCTTTTTTACCAAAGCTTATTTCAAAAGTCAGTAGCATTCAAGCTATTAACCTGCCAGTTTTATTCCCATTTATTAGATGTTCATAAACAATTATGGTTTGATCTTCACAGAACAAAATATATCAGAAAATCTGACCAATTATTTATCTCTTACTCAGATAAAAAAAAATAGGAAAATCTGTGAGCAAAATGACATTAACTAGATGGCTAACAGATTGCATTTCTTTCATCTACAACAAATTGGGATTGCTTTATTGAAACATTTGAAAGCACATTCAACTAGAGCTGTAGCGACTCAGCTGTCTTCCAGTGTAAAGCCTCCATGGATGATATTTGTGCAGCAGCAACCTGGGCTACTCCCAGTACTTTCAGTACTTACTACAATTTGGATCCAGTCTCCAGGGGAAGAGCATCATTTGGTTCAATGATGCTCAGGAATATCCATCCTTGAGTCCACCCAGGGTCGAAGGTAGCTGGGGACTCTGTCCCATAGGTTGAGGATAGAATGAAAATTGACAACATAATGTACTCACCATAATGTTCCATCTGTTTTGTCCATTTTTATTCTTCCTCACCTCCCTCCATTCAACCCCCATACCCTTGGATTTCTAGAAGAATGGATGACTAGCAGATTATTATCCTGGGTATATAACTGTGGTTCCAGGTATAGTTTCATTGAATGTCTTACAACTAATCTTTCCTTTGGTCTATCAGCAAACTTGATCTGAGGTAACTGGGATAGGTGATGTGTGCATAAGTGATAAGCTTGAGAGTTTTTTTTTTGGTTACCACGAGCTATGGTAGTGGCTGAGTTGGTTCCGAGGATCAGATCTGAATCCACAGGTTGAGGAAAAATGAAAATGGACAACACAGATGGAATGTTATGGTGAGTACTACCTTCGTTTTGCCTTTATTTAGTTTTATAAGGTCGCTGAGAATCGGTCAACTAGCTTAATTTCTGTGAAAGGAGTTTCATAGTGTTCTTCTGAGTGAATCAGCAAGCTTAACGTTAGGGGTTTAGAAAGAAAAACATTATTAAATTAAAAAACAAATACATTCAGGCATATTCAGATGTTGACAGAAGACCAATAGTCCCTTAAGTCTATCTTGCTGTTGTGACCAGCTCTGTATAGGTGCCACTGTCCCTTCCACAACTTTTGGCCCCAGCGGTTCAGGTTTCTGCACTCTACCAGTTATTCAAGAAATGCATTATATTGCACCACTACCTTTCTTTTGATGGATGTAGCATTTATGATGACATGTTTAATCTTATCTTTTTAAGATGCAGTCATGTCTCCACCTTCCCCCAATTGTCCATTTCATTTGTATATGACTACCCTGCTCCCTGATAATGTGGTGCATCTATATTATATATTCTTTCCTTTGCTTTCATCCAGGATCTCCTCAGGTTTCTGGATCATGTTCACTGATGACTGACTTCAGTTCATAAAGAGGATTCAAGACTGAACCTTTAGGAATAAGAAATAATATGGTTTACCGAGACATGGAAAGCTACACATCAACTTAAAGTACCCCCCCCCCCCAATAAATTGCAGGTTCCTCTGAGCAACTTTAAATAGTGGTGATGTTTTGCAGGGGGGGGAGGGTGTATGCAGCTTGGCACACAATTGATGCATGCATTTAATTTTCAGTAAGATCAACAAAGCAACTTCAATTGCAGAAGTTACTGCAACTCTACTGAGCGGATTTAGCAAGTGGGTGCAGGTGTTTAGTTGCATAGTGCTCCAGAAACTAGTAGTGAGCTGATATCCTTTGTGGGTATCTCAGAGTCATATGCATAGATCTGCCTTGTAGAATTTTTTTTACTGAATTTAGTGTTTTTCCCCTAAGTCCAACATTGAGGAAATATCTTGTACTAAGTGGTAATCTGTTTACTTGTAGGATCATTGTTTTGGTGTGTGTGTGTGTGGGGGGGGCAATGTGATTCATGCTAACTTGGACTTAGCTACAACTACTCCTTTTCTGAATCCCATCCTCTGCCTGTTTCTCATATACAAATAATTCTGAAGACATATTGTATTAACCTTTCAAATAATATATCGCTTACTGTTTAAAAACAGAAGTTTATAACCTTTTCCTTTTCAATGACTTAAGTTTCTTTGGTCTTCCAGATACAAGCTGTCACATTCTTGAAAGAGATGTTATTGGGTTATAGATTTAAAATAGGCAATTAGGCATTAGATCTAAAACACATGTGAGATACGGGAGCATAATTGCCAAGATCCACTGAGCCACATGACTCATGACCCACATTTTACTTATTAAGGGAATACTTCATACCATAGGTTCATAGGTTCATAGAGGATTTTAGGTTCATAGATTATTACTAGGCTAACTGCCCTTGTGAGTCATTTTAAGCCTAGCCTACTATCCCATGTGAGAATCAAACCCTGCACCTTGTGTTTGCAAGGTAAACACCTTAACCATTATGCCAACCTCCCACTCCCAACTGTTTATTAGAAAAAGAATATATATCTTATATAAAGTTATATGATTCACTTTATACAGTAGGCTTTTAGAATTTATTTCTACTCTACACTAGTGAGTCATGAGGCAGTACACAAACATAACTTACATACATACATTTAAATGGGTTCCAGTCAGTTAATCGAACATACTATTCCCCAAAGACATCTTTGTCAAACCCAATTAAATCAAATCTTATTTCGTTGAATGATCATTTTATTGAAGTTTTTTCAGGGGGAAAAAGTGGGCCACCATTGGGGATTTGCCCTTTTCCCCACTGTAGTGTGATCTCGAAGTTGGTATATTTAGTTAAGGGGGGTGTGGAGGGTGCAGCCCCTCACCAGGGTGGGTTTTAAACAGTGCTGTTTTTGTTGCGGTTGCTGGGTTGGCCAAGTGGTTGTTTACCCTGGGAAAGTATTTTGTTTAAATGAATGTTCGATGGATTAAGTTTCATTTAGTTGGGTTTGACAAAGAGGTGTTCGGGGAATAGTGAGTTTGATTAACAGATATAGACCCACATTTAAATATTGCAAACATTGGCATTAATGCCCTTCTAGCCTGTCAATAGACCAAAACATTCATTCCCATAATAAGTGTCCAGGCTGTTCTTAAAAAATTATAGAAACACACTCGAAACAAAAAGCACTAAAAAAAACCACTGGAGCAGTGAAATTAGGCTGTAAAATCCTGTACTTCACAGTTAGCAACTGGTACCTCGGCTTTTCACCCTCAGCGGTCACATTGCATCAAACGCAGCCACTTTTTAAATGCATCAAAACCCTTGACAGCTAATTAAGTAAATACATTGATTTAAAGTGACAGATACCCCATTCATCAAATAAGTTTAAACTTAAACATGCAACTTAAATTGCATAAAGTAGTAAATACAGTATACTTTAAACATTTTTTTTAAATATTCTTTCTAAGCTAATTATTAAATTATTGCTGCGGTGGTGGTGCTGTGGTAGCATTGTCGCCTAACAGCAAGATGTTGTGCCGTTCAATTCTCAGTTAGAGCGTCTTCTGTGTGGAGACATGCGTGAATGGATGTACCTTCATTGAAGTTTGTGCGTCAGGGCTGGCAAACTCGGCACGTAAAAAATCTACTGCCAATCATTAGCGGACTGGAGTTCCGCTGTGGCGACCCCTAACCGGGAAAAGCAGAAAGACACAAACAAATTAAATCACAGATTTATTTATCCAAACAACTTTATATGGCATGCAGGCTTACCTAATATACTACATTAACCTCCAAATTAAGACCCTTGGGTGACAATGTCCTATAATTTAAAATAAACTTACTTTCTAGCTCCAATAATTTCCTAACAATATCTCCACCCCTGTTCAATAATGGCTGGGCAAAAGCAGAAAAGAAAAAAAACAGGACACATTCCCTTCATGCACATTAACAAAATGTTCTGCAACTGGACTTTTCATATTTTTATTCCGAATGTCTTTCAAATGTTCCATGATCTTAACTTTGATGGCCCTCTTTGTTTGTCCAATGTACCACTTAACATCCGTACAACCACATCCTATCACATAAACTACCGCAAAGAACTGACAACAGAATCTGGCCTTACACACAAATTTTCTATCATTAATAAAGTTTCCCGAAATATTCCTAACATAAGTACAAACTTTACAATGTCCACATGCAAACACACCAGAATCTTCCTGTAAAACACCAGAACACCTCATATTTAAAAGTTCCTTCAAATTAGCATAGCGCCCATAGGAAAATCTAATAAATCTAGGAAATAATTTCCCCACATTCACATCCTCACACACAACATGCCACAGATCCAAACTAATTTTCCTCATTTTTTCAGAAAAAGTAGAAAATTTAGATACAAAAAAAGAGATCCTGACCCTCAACTTCACCAGACATATTATTCAAGTGTGCAATTCTCATACTTTTCTTTCCACTTCTTCCTTTTAAATCTGAATCTAAGGCATGTCTTAAAATTCTCACTATAACCTCTTGCAAGGGGCCTCTTCTTAGCCTCCAAAAGAAATTCCATTTAACTCTCCTCAGAGATATTACAGGCAGTACGCTTAAATTCACCCAAAGGCAAAGAGTTTAGCAGATGAGGAGGATGCATACTAGCTGCATGCAAACAATTATTTGCAGCAGTAACCTTCCTATGAGGCCTAAATTGAATGTTCTTATCCAGGTCCACATAAAATTCAACATCCAAAAACTCAATTTTGGATTCACCTTTTACCACAGAAAAACTAAGATTGTGCTCATTAGAATTTAAGTTTGAAAAGAATATTTCAAACTCCCGTGGGTCACCCTTACACAAAAAAAATAAGATCATCAATGTATCTCCTAAACTACACATTCTTTATAAAATTTTGTACTATAAATGATTTTTCTCAAAAAAAAAACCCATGTACAATCTAGCATAAGTAGGAGCATATGATGCTCCCATTGCCGTTCCCTTAATTTGGAGAAAAATATCACTTTCAAACTTAAAATAATTATGTGTCAGACAAAATTCCAACAACCTCACCACATATACAGTTCTGGGGCCCTCACCCATGATGTCCCAAACAGCTTCCAACCCCCACTTCAGCTGAATATTCGTATATAAAGAATTCACATCTATTACCACCCAGCAGTAATTGTCATGCCAGGACAATTGTTTAACTCCTTTAAATAACTCCTCATTATTTGTCACATGTGCAGGAACCCTTTTCAAAAATTTCTTTAACAAAAAATCCAAAAAGAAACCTACATTTTGTAAGTAAGATCCCACCCCAGAGACAGTAGGTCTCCCTGGAGGGTTTAACAGATCCTTATGTACTTTTGGTAATGCATAGAAGGAAGGGTCACATGTTTTTTCAATATATAACCTATTAACATTATCCCTACTTAAACAATCCAACCTCTCACCTTGTTCCAGAATCTCAAATAGCTGCTCATTGAAGTCATGTAATCCTCTTGCACTAACAGAAGCTTGTAAATCATCTCATTATATTTTGTCCTTGACATGACCACCCAGTTCCCACCTTTAAATGCCTGTTTGAATACAAAATTTGACAATTGATTTCTAAATGTGTTTAACATTTCCCATTCAGTCTTAGACAAATTATAATGCTTCACACTTTTAATAAAATTTCCATATTCATATTCAGCTTTCTTGATTAACATTTGTTCAAAACAGAACAGCAGCTGGGGATAGCCAGGGTGGTATAAACTTACTGAATGTTGGTAAGCTAGGGACAGACAATTTACCATAGCCAGTTTCAAACCCTTCAGTACACCCTTCCACAAAATCACATTCAAAAGAATAGTCATCATAAATAGAAACATTTAACAATGGACCATCATCTACAGTCATAACTTCATCATGGTTAACATTCACATTAAAGTCAGTTGCAGCATTTTTATTTTTATCTTGATAGAAAACTGTTAAGTATAATCACCCAGTGTAGGTATCTTAACAGGCACAAATTTCATGCCTCTAGAAAGCAAGTCATAAGCAACATTGTTTAGCTCTAAATTAGACAAATTAACTACTTTCAACACATTTTCAAACTTATTTTGCACACTTACATGTTGAAAGTGAGATAAGTCCAAAGACAAAGAAGATTCCGTAGATCTCAAAGAAAAAGACTCTAATAGTTCATTAGTCCCAAAACATCTCAGTGATCTTTCTTCCCTCTGTACTTGTTGCATTTGGCCTTTCCCTGTAGTCCAAGTGAAGTTGCCAAACTTGCCTCAGCCTCAACCATATAAGAGGAATCAGAAATAGACTCCCCTTCAATATTTTCAAAAGAAACTCTTTTCTTGGAACTAGAATCCAATGAGGACGCCAAAGAATCACGTAGTGTTTTGGAGCTAAGAGCAAACTTCCTGTTACTTTTGGACCTCCCTATACGTTGTGAACATTGCCAGCCATATACAGACCCATTACGGAAATCAATTTCTCTGCTCCAGTGGTGTTTTTTTAATGTTCTTAAAAAATACCTAAACTAGTGCTTGCTTTAATGTAATTTCGTAGTCTGTTCCATGCATCAGCTGCTCTCTCAGAGAATCAATTAGTACACTTCTCATTACTGTAGTATATTTTTTTACAATGTTTGCCACATCTTTTGGGTTTCTAATACCGTGATGGGAATAGACCCCATTCCAAAGTCAAAGTATGATTAAAGTTCATGAAATTAGTATTGTTTCAATCGTTTGCCAGAAGCGCTGTTTGCATCACCCACAATGTGCTCCTTCTGCAATTCATATGGAGTTACATGTAAATTCTTTATTGTAAGACCCATTGCATCCACTACTGTTGGATCTGTGCAAGTATCCTTCTTCCACATTGACCTCATTTCTTTTAAAGTTTCTGGTTTTTGATTTTTCGGTTTTATAGTCTTGAGATACTGAAGTTCGATATTTCAGTATTTCGAGATTATAAAGTGAATATATATATATATATATATATATATATATATATATATATATATATATACACACACATTTATATATATATATATATATATATATATATATATATATATATATATATATATATATATATATATATATATATATATATATATATGTGTGTGTGTGTGTGTGTGTGTGTGTATAAAATCATATTTTCCTTTTTCATTTTAATTCATCATATATAGCACATACTTATTACTTTTTTGATCCTCACTCTAGTTTCCACATTCAAAACCTTATTCTTTTCAACATCATTACTAAGTCCCATTTTTCATCAAAAAAGATTTACTTAACCCTCTGATTCCAGATTAGCCATAATATGGCAAACATTTTTTATCAAGATTTTCTACCTCTTTTTTACTTTTATATCTGTAGTAGTCAAATTCAATCACGTCCATATTTAAATTTCTTACGTCTTTAGAATCATTCACATGTTTTCTCTGTATGATCTTTTCCCATAAAATGTTTACCCTTTTACATTGTATAAAAAACATGTCCACATATTTCAATTCACCATATTATAGACAAACCCTGTCTTTAATACTTTTATATGGTATATTCGCCTTCACTGGTAGCTTTTGTGTAGACAGAAAATCTTGACCTTCTATATGTTTTTTACATCTCTTCATTCTTGTAGCAATAGCATTCCCTGTCTTATTATTTAATTCCTTCCAAGGATATATCCTGTAATATTTTTCCATAATCTTTTTATACCATTTTGTTCTATAATTTTTAATTTCTTTCACATTAATTTTCCACAACATAATCTTATCTTGATACTTTTCCATTTCTTTATTACAACAGCTCCTCCTTTTTAGAACTAAAAAAGTCAGCCATTCTATTTTATACTTCGCACATAATATTTCTAGTATTAACTTATCCTCATTATCTTTTAAATGCTTCATTACTGTGTATACATTTAAGGATGACATATATACTGTAGGTTTTATTAACCCTAAACCTCCTTTTTGATTATGCACATATAACACCCCTCTTTTTATAGGGTTCAACCTGGATCCCCATATAAAGGCAAATAGTATGCTGTATACATCCTTCTCTAAATTTAAAGGAACACTAAAGACACTAGTTAAATAATTGTTTTTTTGTTAACAGAACTGAATTTATTAAATATACTTTCTTTTTAAAGGAAAGCAGAGAACACATTTTTTAAATTCCTCTATTTTCTCTTTCCATACAGAATTTATAATTTCTTGCTTCCCAAAGTTTATTCCAAAGATCTTAATTTTTTTCTTTATTAAATTCAACTCCACCAATCTTTCATTCAAAACCTAAGACTTGACTTTTATCTTCGTTTAATATTAGCCCAAACAACTTAATATTTTCCTATGGAATCACAGGAGATTACTAAGCTATTGACCTGAAAGTCATTTTAAGCCTAGCCGTTTCAACCCAATCTAATACTACAGCAGTACTAGTCAATACCCTAGATTGCATTTAATGATGACTGCCCATTTCCAGGAGGGCTGTCGATGCTATCCCCATTAAGAATTTATGGTGCCCCATCCAGGTTCCTCTTGAACAGTGTTATAGAGGTGCACTGTTTCACATGAATTGGTAGCTTGTTCCAAAGATGTGGCAGTTACTGGGAGATAAATTTGTCCCTCTAGCATGTCCTATTTAAGTCGTAGACCATATTTAAGTCCCTGGAATGGGTAGCCCTAGACCCATTTGTTTTATGGATTTGCAGTAAGTTCATTAGGTTTGTGTCTTGGGTTGCTCTGTAGGCCAGGCAAAAGTCTCCCCTAAGACGTCTGTACGATACGGAGTATAGTGACAGGGATTTTAGTCGGTCCATGTAAGGCACATGCTGGAGGCCCTTGATCTTCTTTGTTAGAAACTTCTGAGGTCTCTCTAATTGCTGTAGATACTTAGTATGGTACATACCGAATAGGGCATTATACTCAATTATGGGCCAGATATGTGCCGAGTATAGGGAGGTTATAACTTCTTTTGCTCTCTAGGTGATGCCTTTACTAATCAAGTGAGCTACGTGAAAAGCTTTCTTTGCAATGGCAGGCACATGGTGGTCGACGTTAAGTTTGTGGCCGATCTGTGATCCCAGGTCCTTTATCTCTTCATGGGTACTTAGGATGTTTTTGATTTGATAGTCTGAAGGGACATTGTTTGTGGCATTGTTTTCTTATAACTGCTTTATTACTACATTCATGCTAACTTAATTTTAAGTTGTAATGATAATGTCATCTGCATAATTCAACAATATGGGCATTTTTATCCCTTCCCTAGAAATATAACTATTAGCATCCATCTCCTTATTCATGTTCATCAATATAACATTCATTGCTAGTGTGAATAATGTACCAGTTAATGGGCATCCTTGCCTAATACCCTTTTCTAACTTTATATCATCACTCAACCATCCATTTATCATACTCTTTACAATATTATACTTGTATGCTGACATACACACATTTTTAATCTACATATCAAATATATCCCATAATAATAAAGTATTGAAACAAATGATTTACTGAAGTCTTCTGCCATCACTTTTGCCTGAGCATTTCTAACTACTGTATCATCTACTAATTCCCTAATTATTAATAATAAGTCTTGACCTTTTTTACCTTTTATACCAAACACATAATTATTTACAAACTTATGTACTTTGCTTCCATCCTTTTGTGTAATATTTTCATAAAAATCTTAGAGTCCGTATTATTTAATACAGTTGGTCTCCAGTTTTGAATTTCTTCCTTCTCTCCTTTTACTATGTGAATCTTATGATACCACCACAAAACCCTTTGTACAAAAAAAGTTCTGTAACCATTCATTTGATTTATAAACCATTTTTTGCTCCAAACTCAGATTTTTATACATCTTATATTCTGTTCATTCTGGTTCTGCTGCAGAATCTAAATTCATTCCTTTTAGTATCTGTTCTAGTTGTTCTATTTCTATTTCAATCCTTATTCTCCATGTCTGAAAAAGTGTGTACCTTCCATTTTTCCTTGTCTTACTTCTCTGTTCTTTACTGTCCTAATATATTCTTTTACTATATTCATAATCTCCTCTTGTGTGCTGTGTGTCTTACCTAATGAATCTTTCATTTCCTTTATTACTGTATTATTTTTTTTGATTATTTTAATTAAATAATGTACAATTTCTTCTTTTCTTCCTTTCAAAAATAGCCTTGTTTATACAATAAATGCTTTATTTTTTATTAATTTCATATATTTTTCTGTTCTTTAATTAAAAAAAAATTATCATCATTCTCCTTTATACACTCAGTCATGTCACTACTTAAGTTCTTATACTTCCTCTTTTCCCTATATATTTTCTCATTTTCCCATGTTATAAAACATTTTTTTATATTTTAGTTTAAAATTTAACCACCAATCTGATCAATTTTTGTAAAATTCTCTCATTTCTACATGATCTTGCCATAATCTCATAGTCTCTTTTCTCCATTTACCATCCCATTTTACTTCATTTATTGTTTGTATGCCTTTCCCTGTTTTTATATAATCATCATTTCTTTTTACCGTAATCCTTATTGTCCTATGATCTGAAAACCCTGTCAGTGATACTCCTTGTGCAACCTCTACTAAATGTTATTGCAATAAAAATAATCTAATTCTGTTCTTTTCTCCCTTCTTCTATATGCCCAAGTCTCCAAAGTCCAATTTTTTCTACTTTAACGTCATAAGCCTTTTTATTAGGCTGTCTTAAATTGCAATTAAAGTCCTCTACTACAGTTATCTCCATAATTACTGCTACATATTGCATTATCTTTCTAAACATTTCTTCCTTCTTTTTTATAACATAAGCATAGGGTCTGTGTCATATGATCGAACTTCCAAAATTTCGAATACCATATGTTCGAACTTGGAAATTCGAAATATGACAACATCGAAACCTCAGAACATCGAATTTTTCCCTGGGAAAAAATTTGCTGTTCTGAAAAACACACACACAATACAGGCACACCAAAAACCTAATAAACCTACACTACACCTTGCATACACAACTATCTATGCACTAACCTTAACCCAAACCCTAACCCTAAGGTCCATTACTATGGCACACTTACCTTATCCGCACCCTAACCCTAAAGTCCGTCACTATTGGACACTTACCTTACCCACACCTTAACCCTAAAGTCCATCACTATCGCACACTTACCTTACCCGCACCCTAACCCCCCTAGAGTCCGTCACATTCGCACACTTACCTTACCCGCACCCTAACCCTAAAGTCCGTCACTATCACACACTTACCTTACCCACTCCCTAACCCTAAAGTCTGTCACTTTCGCATACTTATCCATGCCCTAACCCCAATGTCCGTCACACTCGCACACTTACCTTAACCCGATCCGTAACTTTCGCACCACAGTACAGAAAATGTCGAAGCCACAGAAACAGCCAACCAAATTCTTTCCCTGGGAAAGAATTCGACTTTCCACAGCTTCGTCATTTCTATTTTTTGAACTTCCCCATTCAAACTTCCAGTATTTGACATTCTAAATGCTCGATTAAATAACAGGTACCCTAAGCATATAATGCAGTAATTCTTATGACATGTTCTCTTCATCTTACGTCAATAACAGTAATTTTACCAATTATAACAAGTGTAACATTTAACACTAATTGTATCTTTATATAATACAAGTATTCATGAACAGGTCTCTTTCCCAAAATTCCATATTGCGTTTTTCCCCACTGTACTTCTATTTGATATCTTTCTGTTTCTGACAAAAATCTAATATCTTCTATTATAATAATATCACTCTCTAACTTTTTACACCACTCCAAAATCCCTGTCCTTCTTTCCAACTTTTTATAACTTTCACATTTATTGACAAAACTTTACACATAACTCTACTTTAAATAATAGCCCCGCCCCCAGTATTTACAAAGCCCTTTATAGCGTGCAGGATTTGTTTAAGAGCTATTTTCGGCAATATGGCCGACATGCGATCCAGGAACGAGCTCCCGGGACGTGCACGTGAGCTCTTAGGCTAATCCTGCACAGACCGAGCTCCTGTATGCAAATTACCCTCATTTGCAAGTGAAAACCATGCAAATGAGGGTAATTTGCAATCCAGGAAGCAGTCAGCTGTCAGTGCAGGACGAGTGCAGTCTGCAGAAATGTACTCAGTTAATAACCGAGTACATTTCTGCAAACTACAAAACAGAGCTATGACAGCTCCAAATAAAGGCTGCATATCATTGATGAAGCATGCCAGTGGCCAAGTAGAAGGCCAATGGCATTGCAAAATGTGTAAAAAATTAAAAAAAACACTTTTAATTTTTCTTCGCTGATCTTCCCTGTTTAAGCATAGGGCAGTGGCGCACAAACGGGATCGGGGGGAAATAATAAAACAAACCTAAAATAAGCATCCTAACTAAAAGCAGTATTCAGCCTTGCAAGTCAATGGCAGGCATAAGACAACCTGGCCAGTGAGTAATGGTTGATAAAGGGGGGGGTGCAGTGCGGGACATGTAACTATGCATTAACAGGCAATACTATGCAAATGAGGGGAAGGATAGTGAATCCCAGATTTCCCCAGGGTGTGAGGCAGGTCCCAAGAGTGTAAGAGTATAAATAGCTGGGTGCAAGACTAGGATATAGGTGACACCATGGGTGTGTGAGTCAGGAATACTGTAAGTGGATTGGAGCCCTGTGGCTCGGGACTGCTCCTAGCTTAGCACAGCTAAGCTAGAGGTGTGTCCAAGCTGCCTAGCACTCCTTACAAAGTGTAGGCGGGTGTGCGAGCTGTGCACTGGGTTCCACAGGAAGAAAAAGGAAGTTAAACCTGGAAATATCAGCTCTGTGCACATTTGAGCACTCTGTTTGCGCAGCGCACAAACAAGCTTAAACAGGGATGCAATGAGAAGGGAAAACACCAGTAGGAAGGTAATCAAGGAGAACTAGCTTAGCTGATAGGTGAAATGTATCACAAACAGCGAGTCACACAGACAGCAGCCCAGCCCAGCACTCCACTATAAACTATGCAAACACCTTTCCCCCTTGTTGTTCCCAATAACTCTGCACCACCAGTGTATACAAACGGGGAAATTTTAGAAAACGAAAGCAAGAGAAATAATGTTAGGGGCTGCTTTTGCTATCATAAACCAGCATGTGCAAGAGGCTGAGGGTGCTGAGGATGTGAATACTGCTGAGCAACCGACAGTGAGGAGATAGAGAAGAGTGTACAATCTCAGGGTAACCTACCATGGGCTTCATGAGCTGGACATAGTGGAGCGCTATAGGGTGGACAGGGACCTCCTACAGCAGATTGTTGAGCTGTGCCAGCCATGCCTCACACACAGAACTAACAGAGGGGAACCCATCCCAGTGGATACCAAGGTATGTGTAGGCCTACAAATACTAACTACAGGTACCTTCCAAAGGCCAACTAGGGATATGATGGTAATATCACAGACATCAGCATCCAGGGTACTCCACCAGTTCCTGGATGCCATGTCAGCACATGTCATTGAGCACTTATATCTCCTCATCACCCATGAGGCGTTGGCCAGCAATATGCTTCTTTTCCATCAAATAGCAGAATACCCCGAGGTGGTGCATGCAATAGACTGCATGCACATACACATCAAAGCACCACCTGGTGAGTGGGGTAGGGTCTACATCAACTGCAAGGGCTTCCCCTCCATCAACTGCCAGGTCGTGTGCGATTCCCAGGGCATAATAATGAATGTGTGTGCTGGCTGCCCTTGGAGCTACTACAATTCCCACATCTGGCATCTGACGCAGCTGTACCACAGATTTGCCAATGG
The DNA here is from genome assembly GCF_019279795.1 of Protopterus annectens. Lineage (NCBI taxonomy): Eukaryota > Metazoa > Chordata > Ceratodontiformes > Protopteridae > Protopterus > Protopterus annectens. Next base: position 982,645,195 of record NC_056747.1, read on the forward strand.
GGAAATCCCACATGGTCACCTAGTGGGGGATGCTGGATAAGCACCGGAGCCATGGCTGATGACACCCATCAGAAATGCACACACACCCGAACAAGAACTCCATAATGAGGCACAAATACGAATCATAATAGAGCGTGTGTTTGGGATGCTCAAGTCACGGTTCCAGTGTCTGGACACATCTGGTGGAGCCTTGCAGTACTCACCAACTATATGTACCCAAATTGTCCTTGTATGTGCCATACTACACAGTATGATCCTGCAGAAACAGCTGCAGCAGGAACAGCATGGGGCAGGGCCACAAAGCCCTCCACCATTGCCAAGGCCTGCACAGGCACAGAGTGACTCGGAGGAGGAACAACCTGAGCCTTCCCCAGTAGGCAGAAGGAGGCATGCCCAGTATGCTCTGGCCCTGGCAAAGAGGCAACGCATAGCACATGCACTGACACAGTAGGGACCCAGGGAATGTCACCTCTCTCCGACTCGCACATACAGTAAAAGGGATGCCAAACATGACACTACCTGTGCTCAACCATGTATAGGGAGTGTACTCTGTGCATCCAACATAGGCAGCCCTGCAGTACCACCCTCAATACTGGGACACCCACAAGGTAAGTGACTCACACATGCCAGTTGGGGGGGGGGTCACATGCCCAACAACTGTTACAGTCAGCAGGATAGGTGTAGACAAACTCAAACAAATGCTGCACTATGGCCTCTGAATGAGCCTATGTGTAACCCCCCCAGGCCTACACAGACAGACTACAGCAGGCCAGGCAGTTGGATGTAAGATGTGAAGGCTAGGAAGTCTGAAACTAATATGTAGGCAGTGAAAGCTAGGATCTGTAGTACACTGGTATGCCTCTAGCCAGCACGATAGGCAAGACTACAGACTGAAATGGAGTACCCGACATACCAGTACAGTCCTAGCAAATGTGTAGAAGTGTCAGGTGTGCCCCCCCATCCTACGTACACTAATAGTAACAGTCAGGTGTGCCCCCCCAGCCCTATGTGGAAATGTAGAAACAGTCAGGTGTCCCCCCCCTCCGCTGTGCAGAAATGTAGCAACAGTACATGCCAAATGAGCGATGGATACCCTGCAGACACAGCATGCTACTTGTTGGTGTACAACACAAAGGTCAGCACCGCAGTACAAACAACCTGGACATGCTCCACACATGCAATACAGATGGCCATACTGGGCATGCTCACACACGTAGAGGAATGAAAGCAATGTCAGTCAACAACATACTGAAAGGTCATACTGAGCATGTTCACACACTTAAACACATGAAGGCCATGTCTGCAAACACCAGTGGACCAGACATATCTAGCAGTCTCAGTTCTTAGTGCAGACACATGTCAGTATGCACCACTCCTGCCTTGCACACACAGTTGATAGGAATACAGACATATATGTAAGGACAACACACTATAATAAGCCAAAGGTAGACAGACATAGATGTGTGGAAGAGGGTCACCATGACGAGGACCCATCCGGGACTGTCCCACCCAGCACACAGCCAAAGGCCCACAACCACATGAGGTGCAGATGCACTCACTGCAGATACTCGCCATCAGCATCTGTCAGCATGACAAACTATGTGGTGCTCATGCCAGCTGTGCAACATGACTGTACAAGGAAGTAGTCATCTAGTAGCTGTATACACATACCTGTGACATATGACCCATGACATATGTGTGCCCGCATGTAGCATGTCAACCCCAACATGAATGGGTTATGGCCCATGCACACACCGCCCCACCCCATAGTAGTATTATAACAAGCCTGCTGAGGTCATCCAGTGTGAAATACACCTTTGTGAGAGCTGTAGCTCTGAAATCACCATGGTGCGTTCCATAACTGCGTACTGCTATAGTGATAAACCAGTTAAGTAGTAGTCCAAACCCCAGACTTGGCAACTGTGTGAGTGTGTGTTTGTGTTTGTGACTGTCTGTCTCTGACTGTGTAGAGAGCAATGCTTTTTAGGATACTCATGCTCTATACAATTCATATAATGAACTTTGGCAAGGCCGCTGATGTCACTCACCTCAGAATACACCTCTGGGAAAATCATAGCCCAATAATCTCCGTAGCACGTCCTGTAACTGCGTACTGCTGTAGTGTGATAAAATAGTTAGGTAGGTGTTCTAACGCCAGACCTGGCAACTGTGTGCGTGTGTGTGTGTGTGTGTGTGTGTGTGTGTGTGTGTGTGTGTGTGTGTGTGTGTGTGTGTGTGTGTGTGTGTGTGTGTGTGTGTGTGTGTGTGTGTGTGTGTGTGTGTGTGTGTGTGTGTGTGTGTGTGTGTGTGTTTGACTGAGTAGAGAGCAGCGCTTTTTAGGCTACTCACACTCCGTACAGTTCATATACTCAACTTTGGCAGGGCTGCTGATGTCACTCACCTAGAAATACACCTCTGGGAATGTCACACCCAGGAATTTCCGTAGCATGTCCTGTAACTGCATACAACACTGTAGTATGATAACGTAGTTAACTAGGTGATCTAACCCCAGACCTAGCAACTGTTTGTGTGTGTGTGTGTGTGTCTGACTGAGTAGTGAGCAATGCTTTTTAGGCTACTCACACTCTGTGCAATTAATATACTCAACTTTGGCAGGACTGCTGATGTCACTCACCTAGAAATACACCTCTGGGAAAGTTGTAGCCCAGTAATCTCCATAGCTTGTCCTGTAACCCTGTACTGCTGTAGTGTGGTTTAGAACTGTGGTAGGTTCCATCCCCACCCATGGCAGTTCTGGATGTTTTGTGTGTGTTTCAATGTGTGTGTATGGAGCAATGCATTATAGGCTACTCACTGACAGTATATTTCAAATGCTCTACTGTGGCAATCCTGCTGATGTCATCCATTGTGAAATACAACTTTGGGGAGACAGTTCATCTGTAATCCCTGTGGTACGTCCTATAACAGCCCCATGCTGTAGTGTGATATAGACTTCGGTCAGGGGTTCTATACCCACAAATGTCAGTTGTGGATGTTTTGTATGTGTCTCACTGTCTGTGTAGGGAGCAATGCGTTTTAGGCTAGTCATTTGCTGTACAGTTGAAATGCTCTACTTTGGTAACCCTGCTGATGTCATACATTGTGAAATACACCTTTGGGGAAGAAGTATTCCAGTAATGTCCATGGTGCGTACTATAACTGTGTAGTATAATAAACTAGCTAGGTAGGGGTTCTACTCCCAGACATGATAGGTGTGCATGTGTGTGTGTAACATGTATCCTCTGTAGAGGTGGATATGAGTGTGTGACACCTGTGGCCAATGTGGAGGGGGTTTTGCTCAGTTCTTTTATGGTGGCTATACTATATATCACCATGTCAACCATACAGGGATACCAGATGTAAATTAGCTGAGAGGCTGGGGTGCAAAGCCATAACCAGACATGTGACATCAAGGCCAGCCAGTCACAGTTAGTAACCCCACTATTACCCAGAGCACACACACATGCCTAGGCAACAGCCAGTGTGTGGGTAGTATACTGCATATTGGCCACTGATAGTAACTCTGCAGTGATAGCAATGGGCTACAGAGGGCATGTCATCCTGCCCATCTGTCCAGTATGCAATTACATGCAGACAGTGCACCTCCACCATGTTCCCAAATGGACACCTGCACCACCCGTGGTGCCTTCACATGTGACTCCCAATGGACATACCATGCCTGATAACATGCCTTGTATGGTCAGATGACACCGACATCAGGGAATGCTGTTAGCATGTTATCAATGTAGGTGCAGGGTAAACCTGCTGCCCTTTACCAGGTCCTGCCACAGGTGGGCAAGACTGGCACATCCAGTGATAATCTGTGTTCACAACATGGGCCAGACACCCCAGGTACAGTTCCACATCCATATGGGAGGTGTGCACATCCCAGACACTATCCATGTCATGGAGTAAGGAACTTATACATGGAAAGTGATGCACAGCATTGGCCACACACAACAGTCACACAGGTAACTGAATGGGGGATGCAGTACCCACCTGTGTGGGCAGATGCAGAAACCACAGGCCTGAGGCACAATGCAGACCATCGTCATGTGGCCTGATGCCAAGGTATACTGATCCCCTACCCTTGTACAGCCTGCTGGCACAGTTGACCACCATACACCCATGCAAACATGCACCCATGCATGTCAGGACTGGCACCTTGTGTGTCCGTGTGTGTGTTGTATGGTGCATCTGACCACATCCACACTCACTACAACCCCCCAGGGCATACTGAAGCATGCTGTTTGATGTCTGACATGTCATCATACTCTATGCCCATATGATCTCCGTATGTCCCATGTGGTGCATGTGATACCTGCACATCGATGTGTTGTGGCAATCCCATTAGTGATGAGTTGCACTCCTGGCCCTGCCAAGTGTGTCAATATGTGTGTGTCCCTGTGTGAGTGTGCCTGTGTTGACACTAGCAGCTGTTCATGCAGACAGGCACGTGTACATTACATACTGTATATCTACCATATGTTGCAGATGTCACTCATCATCACAAATATGCTCTGTGTGCTCTATAGTAAGTAACCCATGTGGCGCATCCAATAACTGCATCGAACTGTGATAGCACTACATAGTTGTCGGGGGTTTGATACCCTGTGCTGGTAGGTATGTGACACAAACATGCTTCTGTTTTACTCTACCACCCCTCCCTGACATTTATTTGCCTCTGTCTGCCTCCCCCACCCCCTCTCTGGTGGATTTGGTGACCCACACCTGCTATGCTTAGGCAGCAGCATGCGTAATTTAAGTGATGCTCATAATCAGCTGATGGCCTCTGGACGAATTTAGCTGATTGCATGTGGAACGGCTGTGGTAACAGTCCCATAGCCAATTGCATGGAAACACACTCCAATACCTAGGAACAACATGTTGGTATTGGCCCTTTACAATCACTGTGAGCAGGAACTCAATCTGTTGTTTGGCAAACAGCATCTCAAATGGATTGGGGATTTACCTCTAACAACATATACTGTAGAAAGAGGGCAACAAACAGGAGGGGGATGTGCTTGACCTGACTACAGACTGTAAGTGCTGCTATACTGCATGTGGAGTACTGTTGGTTTAACAGTGTTTGTCTGGATATGCCTGTCATACATGTTGCAATACTTGCCATGTCAGTCCCATGTATATGAGGGGTCCCCATCCGCAGGGTCATCCGCAGACTGGGCAGTGTTGTGTCTTTGGTTTCATGTGTCAGCTACAGTGCACCTATCTGTGGAATGCAGAAGGTAGTGTGAGGATAGCAGGCAGTAGATGGTGACAGCCAGGAGAGTTACCGACGTCACATCCCTCATAGGACATATGGTGCAACAAACCCTGTTACGACAGTATATGTATGAGGGTATTACAGCGACATGTCAATATTAGCCCTGTGTTTGTGCCTCCAGCCACAACTCTGTCAATCTTTGTACATGTGTCATGCAATAGGGGGTGCATATGTTCTGTACTCCATAATCATTGCCAGCATAACTGATAACAAGCCAGAGAGATATCAGACTGCTACACATGTTATGTATAGTAGGGGTTATAATTGAGGACGTAGCCTGGGCATTAAGTGGTTGTGTGTACAGTACTGAGGTATGTGTAAGTCTGGTAATTGTCGACAGTGTGTATATAGGGAATATGTACCTTGGCCTGTGTAGAGACTGTTGTAGATGTCATTGTTCCTGGTCCTGTTCTATCTGATGTTACATGCTGCTCCACTGTTTGTCACCCTAACAGCTTACATGTTTGTAGGGACGAACACACACATGTCCCATGCCACAGACAGGCATCTGACCACACTGTCTAGCGGCCCAGTATATGTAAGAGTGTTGTATGAGTGACTCATATGAGGATGGTGTAGGTCCGATAGTCCATATACTGTAATAGTATGCTAGCTTACCATATGTGGCTGTGGCTGTGTTCACATTGATTGTGGTTATGCACTTTCACACAGATGTCTGTTACTCTGTGATGTGACATGTCTGTAGAGCCTGCTATCTATGCAGGTACATGTGTATCCCCACATAGGAGATGTAGCCCAGTGTTGAGTCAGTCTGCCTGTAGCTTGCACTGTGCTTTGTTACATGCCTAGCACATTACTCTACTTATCCAGTGAGATGACACATCCAGATACTTGCTAGATGTACTTCTGCCAGGCCACCTGACAGTCATGTATGTCAGACAAAGCAATGGGATGCTGTTCAGATGTATGTCACTAACTAGTGGGTAGTATGTGGCCATGGCACCTCTGTACCAGCGGTTATTATGTGTCAGGACAGACAGGGGTGTATGAATGCATAACCTATGGGGTCAAATTTACACCAGTTTTTATGTGTTATACCCATCTACATGGCTGTTAACATCCACATTGACAGGCCTGGTCCACATGTCTTGCATGAAGGGGTTCTGTGTATACCCCTGGACTGACCAGCATGTGTTAGACTGTCCACATATATTGGGCATATCGCAGCTGTAGTCCACAGGGACGTTACTATGCTAGCAGTGGTACTGTACTATGATGACCTTAGGATGTCTGTCAGTAGCCAGTGGCGCACATGTCCACAGCAGATGTGCCCTCCCACACACACCATGTCTGTGAAGATGATCCCTGTTACAGTAGCAATAGTCTACAAATATACCTGCAATCAATACATACATAACATCCCCTTGCACTGAGAAGTTGGGACTATTGGGGCTGAGGTAGGGCTCCACCTCATGTGCAGGACATATGGCAAACATATATGTACATAATCATTATACATGTATCCATATAGATATGTACACATTTGCATATCTTGCTTACTGTATGACAACAGTTGTACACATATGTGCCTGTGTTCCTGACTCCACCTACATACTTGGCTTTGCACACTTGACATGCTGTCAGGGTTTGTTATGTAGTGGGCTGTCTGTATGTCATGCTGTCATTCCTGCCATCTCTCCACTGCTGTTGAGTCCCCCACACATACTGGGAGGTTGGGGCCATATATGTGTGGGCTCCACCTACACAATACGTGTGCCCTTATGCATTACAGAGGGCTGTGTACATAACCGTGGTATATGACACAGTAGTAGTGAGTGTAGGGGGGGGTGCACCATGACTAACCTAGGCTGTAACAACATGTGTGGGTATCTGGGGTAAGCTGCCTTAAGGTATCTGGATGTACATTACCATACAGTCCACCGTGGGTAAATGCAGGCCTACTGCCACCTGCCATATGGACTGTTCTGTTTGTCAGTGTGATTGTGATAGTGTCAATCATGCCTTGTTATGTAACAGATACATCCCATTGTATCAACTGGGGTCTGTACCCCCTAGGGATTGTGTACAGAGTGTAGATAGAGGCTGCTAACCTATACATCTGCATTACATACTGTTGATTGTCTGGTATGCTGTGGGCCAGTCTGTCATTACTATTGTACTACTATAAGGCCTCGGCCTGGACAGCAATATGTGTCAACCTTACCAGACTACTGTCTCAGTATAACTGTTTCACAGCTGCATTACACTGTTCATATGGATGTCAGTGTGTAAACGGGTATATGACATGGCATATACAACTGTCATAGTTCACAAATATAGCATTCACATTCATTTATGGGCACCTGTGTGTGGTGTTATACCCCTTGATATCTCTGTGGGTATGTGTTGCAGGCTATGAATGTCATTCGTTTGGGTGGCTCATACAGTCTCCATTTGGTAAGGTGGTGACTGAAGGAATACTGGCTGCTCAGTTTGTGTGCACATACTACATATGTATCGTACTGTACATATCTCTGTGTGTGTATGTGTACTTACATATATATATATATATATATATATATATATATATATATATATATATATATATATATATATATATATATATATATATATATATATATATATATATATATATATATATATATATATATACAGATATATATATATATATATATATATATATGCCTGTATCTGCATATATTTGTCTGTGTATATGTGACTGAAATATATGAAATATGAACATATGAAATATGACTACAGATCATCCTCCTGCTGACACATGTACACCTGCAACACAAATAGATAACATTATGGAGATAACAATCACTGTTACTGACAGCTGAAATGCATCATAGCTGCATGGCTACACTACCTGACATGTATGCATTACACATTACCCCTGACAACATCTTACACTGCAGTACATTACAGCATTCTATAACAGTCACTGTGTGCATCAGAATCATATTAGCCTGTCCCTGCATTGATGTTATGGATGACAGAGATGTGGCACAGGTATCATCATATGCACAGGGTGTGTTGCTGGTTTGCCAGAGGCCGAGGTTGGTCCATACATGTGTCACCATGAGTGTGGGTGAAGGGTTTGGTTCAATGATTGGGGCTTGGTGATGTGGTGTGTGTCGGAATGGGGTCACCCTAAGTGTAGTTGCATAGTGTGTGGGTATGCATGCACACAGTCCTGCCATTTGACCGCCCTATACAGGTGTTGTTGGATAGCTGCAGATCATACTTGGCAGGGTGTGCAGTTCAGTGCCTCCAGCCACGGGCACGCTGACTGTGCCTGCCAGGGGTTCCATGGGCACGTGCAGGTACAGACCTTGAGGTGCTCCTCTCCCCTGATGATGACAGGTGTCCGCTGGAACCATGTCCCACCTGGGACTGGCCAGGGCCACGTGCACGAGGCCTGCTGTGGTGTGGTTTGGACAGCACCCCCAGTGATGTGCTGGGGCTGGTACTGCCACTACGGGAGCGGCTTGGTGTCCTGGCATGTCCACGTTGACCACCAGTTGCTGTTGTTTCTGGCCTACGTCCATGCTGACGTCGCACCACTCCCACCAGACATTCAAGCACGGACATTCCACGGTCGAGGAGGCCCATCATCTCAGCCCACCATCTATCCATGACCTCGATATTTTCATGGAGGGCAGCAGCAATGTCATGGAGGGTGCCACTTACAGATGAGAAAGCAGCCCTCTGCAGCCTCAGGCCCTGTCTGGTGTGCATGTCCATACGTGCCTCCATTACAGCCTGAAACATGCTCCTGGTGGTACCAGTTGTGGTGTCTATGCCAGGGGCATGATGACCAGCGGCCCTCCCATGAGCACCATGGTACATCTGCTGATGTGGCCTGCTGGACATCCGGCTATGCTGACTGTGACCCGACACAGTTGGCATGGACACCACACCTTCCTGGTCACTGGCACCAACCGCCAGCTGTCCCTCTGCTATGGCCACGTGTGATAGGGTTTGTAGGGGCACTGTAACTGTGTGCGGGCTTGGGGTGGCTAGGAGGGCGATGACACATGTAGGCACAGTGTCGGCCTCTGACAACCCCACCTGTGCCTCATCAGTATCATCATCATCATCATCATCATCGGTGTCTGTACGGACACCTACCTCAATTTGCATGCATGAGGGAACCTGACCCACCCCGCCACCTGTGGGGGAAACAAACACACACGTTAAGACCTGTACAGCATTGCATAACAGTACGCACACTCACAGTCACACACACATAGACACACACACACACACACACACACACACACACACACACACACACACACACGTATACCCACAAACACTGACAGTCCACCTTACTACCTCCTTACCCTGAGTTTACAGACAGTCCCACATTCAGTTACAGATGTTCCCCATCCTGCATGGCACTTGCTAACATACACTCATTAATACTACCCTTTAACATATCATACCTCTCCATGCCTACACGTGTGATCACAACACATGACCTGTTACTCCTTCGCCTCCCTGACTTTGGTGGAGTAGGTAGTACATGGCCTCACTGCTGTCATCCAGTAATACCCTGTGTATGTCCATTCATGGTGTACATGCCCCTATATGGTTGGGGCCACTACATTCACTACATATGTCACACACCGGAGCCTCATACTACAGTCTTGATCAGTCCATGCCACATCTGCTGCACAATCAACCCATCATGAGGACAACAGTAATACCTGGATGCAGTCACTGATGTGGTCTGGTAATTCCCCATTGCATTATAGTGCTGCATATGTGGGTAGCCAGTTATCTATCTACTGCTGGCATTATGATGGTAATACTTGGTATGTACTTTCCCTCCCAGTGCATGTTCTGTGCTACAGACCTTGTTATGCTATCAGCTGTCTTGTGTTCACATATCGGACAGGCTGTCCTGGTGTCTCATGTGTTGCTACATCTACAGCACAATTCCAAGGAGAAGTACTGCCATGTGATCAATCCCACTATCGCCTGTGCATACATAGACACCTGCACAAACAGATACAGATGTACACACACATCAGACATGCATCGACCACACTCCACCAGATTGCACTTACACACACATTCAACACCCCCACACACACACACGAACCTACGTGTGGGGTTGCACACCTTTTGTACATACAGTCCTCCCATTACCCTTCTGTCAGCATGCATTACATCTCGTGCTCAACAGCATGCAGTGCAACCATAGTGACCTCATCACAGCGGCAGTATACATGTGTGTGATGCATGGGCTATGTTGGCAGGTGATGGCCTTTCCCATTGTTAACACTGCACCCATGTACGAAGTGTTACTGTCAACCTGTTCTGCACCCTGCCTTGTGCTGTGCACCATACCACACAGGTGTACAAACCATTGCTGCTTATGTAGTACTGTGTCTGTTATGTCAGCTCCAATGTTCACAGCCCCTATGTGTTACAGCACCTCATACCTGCACTGATATGTGAACGAATATAATTTGTGAATGCCTGATGTCTGCTTTACAGATCACAACATCAGCAGTGCATGTATGACCAGTACAGGACTATTACACTGACACCCACCAGACCTTACAATGGCTGTGGGGGGTAACCTACACATGTCCCAGAACTCTGCATGGTTGCATGGTCTACTCATGTGTACATCCCTTGGAGTGCACACACTGCTGTCACTGTTGCTGTGGGTTCAGGGTTATGTCTGCCAAAGTTACATAACCTGATTGTGTGCAGTTACAGCCATGAGGGTGGTGTTTCACACATGTCCCCTACTGTTGGCCATGTGAACTGCCATATTCCCCATCTCTGTGGACACATTCCACAATGACAGGATATTAGGTATCTTGTATGTGTCTCTTGCACCTTTCCAATACCCCAGCATGGTCACTACTGTGACACAGTGCATTTCACAACAACAAAACGTGAACGTGTACAGCATGCAGTATGGTTAGGTGTTTTAGATGTGTGCATGGAATATCCCATAGCCATTACATGCACAGTGTCTTGTCATGCATGAACATGAACCATACTCACCGGCTACAGGCTGCTGCTGTGGTGGTATCCTGGAGGGACCTACATAAGAGTGTGAGAATGTTGTTGTCAGTGGCCACAGCTGTGGCATTCATAAAGGGTGAGTGCAGCATTACATTACATCTACAGCAGGGGTCCACAATACTACAGCTTATGCACGTTTGTTTATTACTACTACAAAGAAACAGACTATGTCTATGACATCTCAGATTTGCATGGTGTACTTGTACAGATGCATACACATGAGTGGTGTACTGATGTGCCCTGGGGCCTTACCTGCCTGCTCCTCAGGCAGTGTGTTGGTGGCACCCACCTCCACAATGCGCCCTGCCAGTTGTTGGTGCTGCAGGTGGCAGGTGTCACAAGGCTCCTGAGTAGCTCCTCCACACGGGTGAGGGGTGGATGGATGACTTGTCCCCCCCTGTTGTGAGATGGTCTCCCTGTACATGGCGAAGCAGGTCGCTGCAATGATGCCGGACCTGCTCATAGCTGCGGTTATGCAGTCCGACATCATTGACCCTGTGGACTAGTTTGTTCCACAGGGCGGTCCTTTCCTGCTGATCTTGGGCTGTCCGTCCAAACAGCTGTTCATAGTGCTGCACCAAATGTAATACTATGACCTCTGTCTCGGCAGCACTGTAGGCTGGCAGATGGATGTGGGGCATCCTCCCTGGAAGACATAAAAATGGAAACAGGTCAGTGCAACTCATACAGCAGGGTTACCATAGTTCTTAATACACATCTTTGTCTTCCCCCACCATATCAGCTACAACAAACTGTTCACAGAATGCAATTGGTATATCGACTGCTTATCTACCATTGGGACATATGTTGTATTGTACCAAGCTTTGTGCTATGTGTTTGTGCCATGCTTTGTGCCATGTGTTTGTAGCCATGCACCCTGTGGAAACACTATCTCTACTGGCCTGTTACAGACTATTTCACCTGCATGCCATTGTCAGTGCCACTATATATATATATATATATATATATATATATATATATATATATATATGTACATATATGTATATGTGTAGATATATCTTGCGGGTGTTTATATACCTACGTCTATATGACTGTCTGTATATCTGTAGACATACCTGCCTAATTATATATCACACAGCTAATTATCTATATGTGGGGTGCATACAGACATCTGGTCCACATTCTGTAACTGTCTTTCATTCACAGCTGCACTATTCCACCTTACTGCAACACAGCCAGGTGTCACATATGAACACAGACTAACATTAGGGTGGTATATATGATGAGAGATTGCTGGTAAGCCTATTATACACCTATGGCATTTGTGCATGCAGCATTAGACATTTACATGACTATCCTGCATGTGGTGTGCTCTGACACCCATGTGTCTATCATGACGGCAGTACTTCCACCACCGGCTATTGCCCACACTAACATACCAAACACACATATTATGGCTTAAATCTTTGTCATTCCTTGCTGATCTGTAACAGTTGGCGGGTATGTCCCACTGCCTACAGGGACAGACATGTTTTACATACCTGTCATTTTTTTTTCCTGACAGCTGTGACTGCCTGTTGTTGTTTAAAGTTTACTTTATTTTTTTCTTTTCACTGTGTGTATGTGTGTGTGTGTGTGTGTGTGTGTGTGTGTGTTTGTGTGTGTGTGTGTGTGTGTGTGTGTGTGTCTCTCTCTCTCTCTCTCTCCACTAGAGTGATTGAGCTGGTTTGAATGGATTGCAGCATGGTTTTTGTAAGTGATGCACATGATCAGGTGATGGGCTCTTTACCAATCAGCGTGCAACAGTTGCTAATTGCATGCAGCCTGCTGTGTAGTACTTCAGATAACCACTGATGTTATGTAGTCCTATCTCGCCTACATTCTTACCCGTGGTGGCTCCGACTCGGCCAGACTTTTCTAGTTCGAAGTCTTGTATTGGCTGGGCTAAGCAGGTATCCCATGGTACATTGCTCCATATCCCCAGATCTCGTTTGCCGCTCGTGTAGCTCGCGTGTGGTCTCGCTCTTGGCTGTGGCTAAGTACCTTTTTCTTGTCTTGAGAAAAAACTTTGTTCATAAACAAAAAGCTATTTTCATAGCTATTGTCTTTAGTGTTATTTAGGTTTTGGTAGTGTTCTTGTTTTTGTGGTATCCCGCTAACTGTTCCCTCAGTCTAGGCCCATTTCAGTTAGAGGACCTTGTCCTTTCGCCCTGTCCGTTCGTCAAACCGTTTAAGTTAGAGGTTTGGTTTCTGTTCCCTTACCTTGTAGTCATTAACCGTTTTAGTTAGAGGTTTTTGACATAGTTTGTCTCAGTGTGTGCCTCTAGTGTGTGTGTACTGTTTCAATTTATGACTGGTTCCCATGTTTTTTGTGGTGTTGAGCGTCTGTGAGTTTTCTTGTCAGACTTCTCTTAGGTTGCATTGTAGGTGTTTGTTGTGAAGTATGTCCAAAGAGTCCAAGGAGCACAAACCTTCGGGTTTTAAAAAGTGCTCTAAATGCGTGTACAAAATGTCCATCACAGATGGGCACTCTATTTGTGTCTTTTGCCTGGGAGCCATTCATCTGCAGGAGTCCTGCAGTTTTTGCCATGCGTTCAGTCCCAGAGTGCTCCAAGAGAGAAAGAATAAGCTGATCTTAAAGGGACTTTTGAAACCCTCTTGTGAAGAGGCCTTGGATTCTTCTCCCAGTGCTAAGTCTAAGTCATCCAAGTCAAAAGAGAGATCTCCGGCTCTGTCAGCTTCATCGGAGCCTCCGGAGAAAGTCTCAAAAATTGCATCAACCCCCTCGGCTCCACTGTCCTCGGGGCTGCAGGAGGTGTCAGAGTTGATGGAACCGGCGTTGGCTCCAATTATATTGGAACCTCTTCGGAGCCGATCGCCCAGTCTCAGACCAGTCTCTCCTGAGAGGAGATCTTGATCTCCCTCCCTGTCCTCCAAATCCTCCAGGACCCTTTTGGATGTGGATGTTGATAGGGTGGTCCAGAGGCTCCTCCAGTCACTGGTTTTGGCAAAATTGTTTTTGGCTGTGGCCCAGTCGGCTTCGGAGCCCATTCCGACCCCTTCTTCGATCATTCCTCCTCTGAGCACGTCTCTGTCTTCAAGCCAGAGTGTTCCGCGCCGTGTGAAGTTCCTAGGCCGGTTCCGATGGCCCCTCCGGCTCCATCGATACCGACATCGGCTCTGACCCTGTCGGCTCCGTCCTTGGGGTTTGGTACTCGGGATTCTTCAGTCGGGCCCGAGGGGGACATCTCGGGACATATTTCACTTCCGAGTCTCCCTCTCGGTGCCTCGACTCGGGGAATTCCGACTCCTGTCACGGTCTCGGAGGCTGGCCGGTCCTCGGACTCAGGGGGGCCGGCCTTCGAAGCCATGCGGACTGCGCTGGCCAGATCGTCAGCTACATCAGGCGGATTGGTCATTCAGTCCACCACCGCTCCGGTGAGAGCCTCTGATCACCACCTATCCATGGGCAGCAGAGCACCAAGGCCTAGGGATACCCCCACGAGTGGTCCCCAACTTTCTGAGGGCCCTTCAGAGTTCGTGCCTGAGGAGCCCCTAGAAAGAAAACGTGCAAGAGGACACACATAGACTCCCAGGATAAGTCCCTCACCTCTGATACTGACCTCGAGGAATCGGAGGGGTCCCCCAAGTCATCTTCTGATGATGTTTCCTTCTCCGACATCCTGGAGATACTGAAGCAAAGAGGTCACTGGCTGCCCAAAGCCCCTTCCGAGGAGGAGTTGGTCTTCCTTAAGGCCTCTGGTGCTCAACCCTCTGCCTCCTGGGTGTCCCCACCCTTTGATGAGCTCCTTGATTTGATCTGTCGAAGGGTGTGGGAAAACCCTGATTCTGTGGAGCCCATACCCAGGCTTCCCAACAAGTTTCTTTCTGCTCCCCAGGGTAAGGAGTTTTTGTCCAAAGGAGTTCCTGTAGATGCCATGGTGGTGGCGGCAGCCACTCAGAAGGAAGTAGCAGAGACCTCTTCCTCCATCCAACCTCCTAACAAGGAGTCTAGGACCATGGACCAGTACGGGAAGTGTACCCTCTCATCAGCAGCCTTTACCTTACGGTTGCTGAACTATCTGTCTCATTTCACTCGGCTCGAGAGAGATCTCCTCAAGGAGTTAGGAGATACTCTTGCGGGTAACATCCCTGAGGCAGTGGCCCAGATGGTTAACACTCAGGTGTCTACCCTCAATTCCATTGTCAACTTCTTCTTGCGGCTCATTTTGTATGCAGCCGAGGGAGCGAGTAGAGCAGCAAGCTCAGGAGTTGCCTTTAGAAGGCAAGCCTGGCTGCGCCTGTGTCACTTTGCGGAGGCCTTCAAGTCTTCCTTCACTGACGCCCACTTTGATGGTTCTTCTTTGTTCGGAACCAAAGTGAAAGACACCCTCACCAGGTGCGAGCAAGAGGGAAAGACTTGTCTGCCGTAGGGGTCCGTTTTTCCTTTCCTTCTTGGCCTTGCCCCAAGGCCCAGCGGGGTGGGAAGATGTGGTTCAAGAAATCACAGAGGTTTTTTCCTGCCGCATAAGGTGAGTCCCCCTCCAGAGGCAGAGGAGGGGGAGGTTACTCAGGGAGACGCCGCCCTAGAGGCAGAGGGGGCCCCCGCAATTCAGGAGACTGCAGTTCCTTTTGCGGCTCTCCCTACTCTCGTTCCTGAGGGAGTGCCCGGCTGTGCTTATCCGTAGCCAGTCGGGGGTCGAATTTCATTATATCTGGAAGCCTGGAACAGCATCACCCAGGACCGATGGGTATTATGAATAATTTCCGGAGGTTACCTCATTCCATTTACATCAAACCCCCCTTCAATCAGAAAAATCCCAGATGTTCCATCCTGTCAAAAGGATCAAGCAGCTTCAGAGGTTTCAAAGCTGCTAGGAAAAGGAGCCATCCAGCGTGTCCCCTCAGACCAAATCGGATTAGGGACTTACTCAAGATTCTTTTTGGTGCCGAAAAGAACAGGGGACCTGAGACCCATATTAGATCTCAGCCAACTGAACAACTATATACAGAAGTCCAAGTTCCGTGTGGTCACACTACAGTCAATTCTCCCATTGTTGGGAGAGGAGGTATGGATGTGCTCCATCGACCTCAAGGATGCTTACTACCATGTAAAAATGGACAGGACATCCAGGAGTCACCTACACTTCTGGCTGGGAGCCAGTCATTTCCAGTTTCGAGACCTGCCATTTGGTCTCACCACAGCCCCCAGGGTGTTCAGCAAGTGTATGGCGGTGGTGACGGCTAACTTGAGACGTCAGGGATTCCAAGTGTTTCCGTATCTGGATGACTGGCTCCTTACCGCCCCCACCAGGCATCAACTAGCCCAAACCAGGGACACTACCATCACTCTATGTCAACAGTTGGGCATAACACTAAATTGGGAAAAATCTGCCTTGTTGCCCTGGCAGCGTGTCACCTTTATAGGCGCAGAATTAGACACCATTTGAATGCGAGCATTTTTACCGCAGGAGAGGATCAGAGTCTTACAACAACAAATACACATCCTGATACCCCTGAGGAAAGCAAAGGCAAGATGGGTTCTCCAACTCCTGGAGACCATGGCAGCAGCAATTATGTTGGTCCCTCTAGCGAGGTTGCACATGAGACTTCTCCAATGGCTCCATTTTGTTCAATGGTCTCTCCAAAATATTTCCACTTTCTCACCCCATTTTGCTCACGGACAGATGCAAACAGGACCGCAGTTGGTGGCTTTGCACCAACAATTTGGATGGGGAAGGCCCTTTGTTCCCCCCATCCCGGTTGCCACAGTGACCACGGACGCCTCCCAGATGGGGTGAGGTGGCATTATCTTGGCAGGACAGTCCAAGGCACGTGGCAAGATCACGAGATACATCTGCATATCAACGTCCTAGAGATGAGAGCAGTGCTACTTGCGTTGCAGGCACTTCAGAGCTTTTTACCTCTAGGGACCATTGCAATACACTTGGATAACATGTCAGTAGTGTGGTATTTAAACAAGCAAGGGGGAACCAGGTCTTACCCCTTGTGCAGATAGGCCATGCGAGTGTGGCAGTGGGCAGTGACTTCCCAACGGTTTCTGGTGGCAACGCACATTCCGGGGAAGTCCAACGTGATTGCGGACAGGCTAAGCAGAGCTATTCTGATGCCTTATGAGTGGTCCCTGAATTGCCTAATTGCAGAATGAATTTTCAGCAGATGTGGTCAGCCTTGCTGCAACCTTTTTGCCAGCCCCCTCAATGCCAAATGCAGCAACTACTTCACGCTGATCCCCCCACAGGGGGAGTCACCCAGGGACGCTCTGGTTCACGATTGGCCCTCCGGTCTGCTTTATGCTTTCCCTCCGTTTCCCTTGCTGTCAAAGGTGATTCAGAAAGCGCAATCCTTGGGAAACAGAATGATTCTGATTGCTCCACACTGGCCTCGTCAAGTTTGGTTCCCTTTTCTTCAACCATACATTGTGGACACTCCTTGGATTCTGGACCCTCAACCAGATTTGCTGACACACATGTCGGGACAGTTCCACCCCTCTCTGATGACCCTCCGGTTGACAGCCTGGCTACTCCACTTCCGTCGTTAGTTAGGCTTCATAAATTTTCACCGGAAGTGGTTCACATTTTATCTTCCTCTCATAAGCCATCTACTAGGAGGATTTATTCCAGCAAATGGAATATGTTTTCTATTTGGGCACACACCCAAGGAATTGATCCTTACACAGCTCCAATTGCTTCAGTCTTGGAGTTTTTGTCTGTGCTTTTCCATCAGGGTTCCGCATCAGCTACCATCAAAGTCCAATTGGCAGCGATCTCTAATTTTCATGTGGCTAATGAACCTAGTCTCATGGCTCATAGACTCTGCAAGGCTTTCCTGAAGGGTACTCTGTTACTCCGTCCCCCGGTCTCAGAACCTATCATGCCCTGGGATCTCAATTTTGTTCTACAAGCCCTTACTTCACCACCTTTCGAGCCTGCAGCTACCTGTGAATTGAAATTCTTGACCTGGAAAACAGCTTTCTTAACAGCAATCACTTCAGCAAGGTGAGTTTCAGAAATTCAAGCCCTCTCTATCAAACCTCCATACTTAATCTTCCATAAGGACAGGGTTTCTCTTCGACCAAACCCTTCCTTTCTTCCTAAAGTGGCTTCCGTGTCTAATCTTAATCAATCCATTGAGTTGCCTGTAATCTTTCCTCAATTTTCAAACAAGGCAGAATTTAAATTTCATCAATTGGATGTACACAGACAGTTACGTTTCTATCTGCACCGTACAAAAGATATCCGGAAGTCTGATCAACTATTTGTCTCCTTTTCGGAAAACAAAATTGGTTCCTCGGTCTCCAAGATCTCCATATACAGATGGATATCTAGTTGCATCTCTTTCGCCTACCAAGCAGGAAGAAAAGATCTGCCATTTCCAGTCAATGCTAACTTTACTCAGGCTGTTTCTACATCTACAGCTTATCAATCCAGATTGTCAATGGATGATATATGTGCTGCAGCTACTTGGGCTTCTCCTCACACGTTTGTTTCTCATTATAAATTGGACATGGTTTCAAGAGGCAGGTCGTCCCTTGGCTCCACAGTACTCAGGAATATTTTCCTATGAGCCACCCAGAATGTAGGTGCTAGGGACGCTGTCCCACGGGTAAGAATGTAGGCAAGATAGGACTACATAACATCAGGAAGTTATGTACTCACCATAACGTTCGATGTATGTAGTCCATCTTGCCTCACATTCTTACTTACCCTCCCACTTTCCCCCTTCCTGGAGGATCTGGAGGTTAGGTTGTTATTTACATAGTTCCCTTTACTTAAGCTTATTCTTTTTATCTGGATGTTGTTTATGCATGGGGTATGAATGAGTATTGCAGCAAACTAGATCTGGGGATATAGAGCAGTGCACCATGGGATATCTGCTTAGCCCAGCCAATAGAAGACTTCGAGCTAGAAAAGTTTGGCCGAGTCGGAGCCGATATTCGGCTCCGAACCTACGGGTAAGAATGTGAGACGAGATGTACTACATACATCAACATTATGGTGAGTACATAACTTCCTGTTATGGCAACCCAGTACTATAAAATACTGACTCATGTGTGCATTGTCACTTAACCTTTCCAGTATGGAGGACAACCTTCCTGTATGTGGGCAGCAGTGTTACAGCAGTTTGCAATACCTCTTACAGCAGGAATTACATATAGAGGCCAATTACACATTTGAATGAGGTTCCAGACCTACAGAGTGAGTAGTGTTCATATGTGCATTGTATATTGCTGGCCTTGCAGTATTTGTGTGTACATAGTTGTTTAGGATGGAATGCAGTCTGTCTGCATAGCTCTCAACTGTGGGCTTATCCACATGATGGCCAGTGGATTGTGTGGTTGCTTTGATCTGTGCACTACATAGGTCTTGCCCTACATATATCACTGGCAGTCTATCTGTTGCGTGCTATCAGTACATAGCTACATCCATTTGTGTTTCTGTTGTCGTATTCCTGCATAAGGGTATGTTGCAACAAATCCTGTAACACCAGCAATATCCAGGATGTGTAACAGCAATATTGCAAGTATGGCCCTTTGTGTCTGTCTCTGGCCTCCCCATATATGGCAGGTTTGTCCTGCTGTGATACAGTTAGGGGTTGTTGGGTAATGGCCTATCATTATTTACTGCTAGCATTCCTGCTACCATCCCAGTCATATCGTGGACTCCCACAAAATATGTTTGTCAGGGTCCATACATGTGACCGATACATTGACATTACCACAACTGTTACATTCCCCTCCTAGGGCTTGACTACAGGGTGTAATTGGAAGCTGCTGAAATACATCAGTAATTGTTGATTGTTACCAGTCTTGAAGGCAAATCCTTTGTCTACTGTTGTATTAATTGAAGGCCTTGGCCTGGACAGCATAGTATGTTATATATCCTCAGTGCTTGCATCTACTGTTTTGTGTGGGCCTTTCATTCATCACTGATTACATATGTCAGACTTCATGTATTGTAAAGTAATGGCATACATTATTGTATAGTACACAAATAAAGGTTTTCTGTGTATGCATACCTGTGTGTCATGTCATGTTTTTTGAATTGTGAGTGGGTATATGTTTAATGTAAGTATTCTCATTTGTGAGAATGGTTGCCACACTACACATTCCACAGGTACCAGTTACAGGGCTTGTGGCTGAGGGATATACTTTGCACCCAGTACTTCCACACTACTCCTACATATGTATGGCTACTAATACCGTTTGTCTGTGTATATGTGTATGTACATATATATATATATATATATATATATATATATATATATATATATATATATATATATATATATATATATATATATATATATATATATATATATATATATATATATATATATCATATATCTATATCCCGATATATATTTTATATATGCCATGGCCAGCTGGGGTGGGACAGGTGGGTCCGCTGGGACCGGCCTTCCCATACGAGCTGTGTTGTCACCGGTTTATGGCAGATATGGGTTAGTAACAGTCAACAGCATTCAGGATTAGTTATAACAGCATGCATAGGTATTGCCATTAACCCAACACACCAGATTTAACACAGTTGCAGAGCAAGCAGAACACATGCATATTTGGAATAACAGTGGCCATTACAAGAGCATGCAGGTGTCATGGATGGCAACAGGCCACCAATATGGGTGTATTTTAACATGGCACATGCATAGAAATAAATGTGAATATGTATAACCCATTAGGACATATATCCCAACAAATGTTTGGAGTGTACATATACCAGTTGAGGAGTGTCATTGGGTTATTTCACACATATGGTAGGGGTGAGAGAGTGTTCAATTAACAACTGACATATCCTTGTCGTTTTCACGACATTCCTAGTCACTGCAGTGATCTTTCCCTCACAAATATTATTACACTACCCAATGGCCTTAAATTGTACACTGGTATGTTTATAGATTATTGTATACGTGACCTGTGTCTTACATACAAGAGTGACAAGATGCAGGTGTTAATGCAACATATGTTGTGTATTGCTGTCATACACTTTGGATAAGGTGCTACAAAGACAGGTTTGTTTTCCTACACATTCTATGACTATGTACACGTTTGACTTGCTGTTATATGTCATTAACAGCTGCCTACATGTCTGGGTTCCTCACACTGCTTTTTCAGGGGGACAGAGTACCAGGCTGGTGATATGGGCCATTTATCTGTACATGCTGGACAGACTGGAACAGTTGTGGGGTATGAATATGCATACAACTGTCTATCTGAATACTCTAGCAAATTCTGTACAGTTGTTGGGTGTAATTATACATACAGCTTTCTATCTGAACATTGTAACAAAATCTGTACAGTTGTGGGGTACGATTATGCATACAGCTTACTAGCACTCCCCTGCTGTATGTGACAACAAAATTATAGTTAATATAACAGTACACTGTGCCATCAGGGAATTGATGTGAAGCTTTCTACTGTCTTCTATCTAAGTCCCCCTCACTTGTACAATATGACTGACCTCTTGGCACTTCCAACTTTGTTATACAGACCTTCATACACATTTTATCTGCATACCACAGCGTGGGTAACACTGCTTAATACAAGAGTACTATTTATAGTATGCAACAGTTCAACTACCTGTGACAGAAGAGTACACAGAAGCACTCCAGGGGTTATACCTTTATTCACAGAATATTACACATTTATTCCTACTGGTACGACACTTTCTAAGGCTATTATATTTAGTTGTTAGGACAGTACATGCAGAGGAATACTAACCTGCCTCGCGATGCAGCCTTTGCAACCTAGCATCATGGGCTTGCTGGTTCACAGCCCTCTCTTCTGCAGACGTCAGAGTTATACAGTACCATACCCATCCATAGTATACTAAGCTAGGCAATTCTTAACTACTACTGCGGCATTAGCCATCTGCCGAGACTGCTGGATCCACTGTTCCAGTACATCCCCCCTCCTCCGCTTCAGGTCAGCGTGGTGGTGTCTGACCTGCTCACCAGCCCAGGGGATACCTGTGGCACTGGTGAGGTCACGGATGAGACTGTCACAGGCCTCCGTTTTATACTGCGAGCCCTTGTACTAGCCCTGCAGTGGTCTCTCCTCATGGTGGTGTACCAGGAGCCATACCATGAGTTTTGACTCCTGGATGCACCAGCGCTGCGCTCTAAAACGAGTGCCTTCACCCACACCAGCCATTCTGCCTGCAGTAGGAAGCTACAACCACTTATGGCATGTATTCCCGTCTGTGTGGTTTATATACGGCCATTTACCCACACCTTTCCCTTATTGGCCAGGTTTGAAGAGGCTAAGCTATGGGCACACCTGCTTACCTAAGGTTGGCTTTGCTTATAGGGGTGTACCGGTAGGCAGATTGGATTGACTCCCCTACACATTGCTTACTCTAACTAAGTTGAGCTGTGCTGCCGTTAGCATTGCTTAATAGTTAATTTGCACTATATTTGCCTTCTGGCAGTAATTTATTTTTCATTACAGGTTTTATGCGTCTGGTATCCATGATTCATGTGTACATACACTGTATAGGGACCTGGGGACTTCTACACATTGTTACAATAACACCTCACATCTATGCTTACTGCAGTACTCCAGTTCACATATTTATGTTATGTAACAAGGTAGACCACTTCACACTGTACATAGATTCAGTTCACATCTTTGTTTTGATTTACCTGTGGTGAGGATTAGTTTGCTGATACCTCATGCATTTGTATTGCTATGATGGTTTAGTGGGTGACTACTGTGACTATAGTGTACAGGGTCCTGGGTTCGAGCCTTGCAGAGGCAGTTTATTTTGTTGCAGGGCAGGACACGTGGGCTTGTGCGATGGTAAGCACTGCTAACCTCCGGTTACAGTTTCTTAAACCTGTTAGCTTCTAATTTGCTTAATCTGAGTAACACCCCCCCACACAGGCGTACTCCTGCTTGCTGCCGCATACCCCCATGCTACTTCATGTACATGTAGGTTTTATACATGTTTATGTCAGGTGTACATGTCAGGTATGACTGTTCACGAAGGTCAGTGTAAGGTTAAGTGGAATTCCAGTTTAGCATTTCTGGTTAGGCTACACTCAGGTATTCGGTTAGGTTTGCATATGCCATACCTGTGTTGTAGAGTAGATGTGAATAGTGGAGGTGTAGGTCGGTAGGTTGAGGGGGGGTCATTTTAACTGTATAGTAGGCCGTTCGACTGACTGGTTGGGGTGCGGTAGTGCAGGTTTGCAGGGTGCTGGGATATCTATGCGAAGCAGGACAGGAGGTGTCAGTGTCAGTAGTTGGTGTAGGGGTCTGGAGTGTTGGGTGGTGGCGGACTTTGCCAGGTGGTGATCCAAGTGTGCTTGAATTTTCCCTTCATGTGTTTTTACATGTGTAGTCTGGGACATCTGCGGTAATACACCTGGGTTGGGGGTTCCAGATTCTGCCAATATAGTTGTGTGGAGGGTGTCACCTACTTGTGACTGTGGACATTCCTATGAATGCAACAGGGGTCGATAGGTAAGTGGTGTTACTGGGCCACACAGAGGGGCTGATAGTAGGGGACAAGTCCAGGGATATGCAGGACGACTGACGGAAAGGTCCACAGCTGACCATTTTTTCTATAGTAACAGCTGTGTGTATACCCTGCATTTGGGGGTAGGTCTGGACAATCACACCCCTAGGTGGGGGTGAGGACAACAACATAACTCTCAACCGATCGGAGGAAACCTCAACAAAATCAGGGACAACTCCTCAAATAATCAGGGACAATCAGGGACATTTTCTAAATATTTGTAGTATTAACCTGAAACATTTGCAGAATAAGAGAATGTTGATTTATACAGGATTTCTGATGTGAAACGTCTATAACTCTGTTTTACTATCATAATTTATTAAGGACAATTCATTATCTTTTCTTCAGCACTCACCAGTTTTCAGGGGGATTAAGAGGGACAGACCTAATATCGGAGTCTATAGCATGGACAGTTGTGAGGTCTGGACAGCAATGCTACCTTGTGATGCTAATTAGTCCAGCTTACATGCCTGCAGTGGGGTGTTGCGACCAAGTGTTCTTTGGTATAATGTAGTGGGTTTGCAACACATCTGGTTATACCGACCTTTGCCATATAAACTTGACTTTGCTGCAGTGGGACTCGTACCAGGCATGGCTGTTTGTTGGGCATCGGCTCTGCCCAATGTGCAGTATTGCTTCCATCCCTGGGGCGGTCCACATAGAACCACTCCAGCCAACACCTGCACAGCTAGGCCCATAATTACATACCCATAGTTCCCATACTGCACATCCTCTTCGACACTCTTCCTTACTCTGGGTGCATGTCGGGTCTGGCCACACCAGTACACACTACCCACTCCCCACTTCTCGGGACTCATCATATGTTGTCTCGCCCCATGGATCATCAGGCTTCCCCTACATTGTAGTCCGGGTATATGCGTGGTCTGCCGTTGGACGTCGGTGTAATGGCTGGAAACCCAAAAATCATTGAATTTTTGGGTGTCCCACAAGGGACATTTATGTCTTTGTTTCAAGATTAGACTTGGCGGGTCTCTCCCACTGGTAGTATCCTGCCTGTTGTCCGGGAAGCAGTGGTGTGTTTACTTTTATTGTGAGTTTGTATGTTTCACCGGTTTAGCTGGGGGGGGGGGGGGTTTGATGCTACGTGTTACACGTTTGTTGATTGGACCCCTCACGCACATTTGCACGACCTGTGAGCATATGTAATTCTTAACTGCTGTATCATATCCTAGCTATATATATATATATATATATATATATATATATATATATATATATATATATGTGTGTGTATATTTACACACACACACACATATATATATATATATATATATATATATATATATATATATATATATATATATACATATATATATCTGTACATGTATGTATACATATATATATATATATATATATATATATATATATATATATATAACGACATATGGATGTATGGGTGTCTGTATGTGTATATATCTATATGTGGGTATTTATATGTATTCTGTTTATGTATGTATACATTTGTACTACAGAGAGGGAGAGGTATATTACCATGTAGCTATGGATAGATATACACACACATACCTCTACATATTTACATCTACATCTGGTTATTCCGTTCTTTGCCATGTAAAATAGACTGTGCTACAGTGGGACATGTAGCAGGTGTGGCTGCCCAATGAACATTATTGCTTACATCCCTGGGGCTGTCCATATAGACCCACTTCAGCAAACATCTGCATGCCTAGACCCATAATTACCTACCCATAGTTCCCCCACCCATACCTCCTCTACAGCACTCATCCTTACTCTGGGTGCAGGTCGGGTCTAAACATACCACTACACACTGCCCACTCTCCACTTCATGGGACCCATCTAGTACATTGTCTCTAACCATGGGTCATCAGGCTTTCCCACCCTTGTATTCCGGGTATGTACACACCCTGCCTTGATAGGTTGTCGCACAGGCTTCCTCCTATAACAAGACAATTTTTGAGGTGTCCCGCAAGGGATGCTCCTGTCTCTGTTCCAAGATTAGACTTCACGGATCCACTGTGGCCCCCCCCCCACCCCCGGTTGTATCCTGCCTGTGGTCTTGGGACCAGTGGATTGTTTACATTGTTTGTGGGTTTGTTTGTATGTTTCCTCTGTCTGGCTGCGGGGGGTGGGGGGGTGGGGGGGTGGAGTTCATGCTATGTGTTACACTTTTCTTGCTTGGGCCCCTCACCTCCATTGGCATTGCCTGTGAACAAATGTCATTCTTAGGTGCTGTATCTTATCATAGGTACATATCTGTGGATATCTACGCACACACACATATATTTATATATATATATATATATATATATATATATATATGTATATATTCTGTATATACATATATATATATATATATATATATATATATATATATATATACATATATATATATATTGCTGTATATATATTCAACGACATGTGGATGTATGGGTGTCTGCATATGTATAGCTGTATTTGTGGGTATTTATTTATATGTCTATGTATGTATACATTTGTACTACAGAAAGGGGAGGTATATATCTATATAGTTATGGGTATTCATACAAACACATATACCTCTAATTCTTTAGCTACATATCCGGTAATGTTGACTGCTATTGTTGGGTACTATGTTTCGTGTGCATACCGGCCAACCTTGTGTGCCACATATGCTTTGCGATACCTACGACTGACTCCGTTAGTGCACACAGACCCACACGTGACACTGGCCGTTGGATACGGTGTGCTTAAGACACTTTCAAGCAGTTGTGAGTGGGTTTGCACAAAGGTTAGCACTGCTGACTTCTGGTCACAGTGTATTACACGCAGTTAGCGTCTCCTTTGCTTGATGTGTGTCAGCGGTGCTTCACTCCACCCATACGCACTTGCACACGCTTACTGTTGCTTACATATGCTTACTACTACTTATCTGTGCTTATGCCTGCTTATTGCTGACTTATTCATTATGATACTGACTCTTCATATGTGGATTTCATGCAGTACTCCTGTTCACATTTAAGTGTTATTTGGTAGGTTATACAGCAGTAAAATGTACGTAATTGTTTGTATACAGATTACACATGGAAAATGGTATGTGCTGCAGTGGGACTTGAGCCGGGAATGCTTCCTCATTAGGCGAATGCTCTAACCACAACACTATTGCTGTGCTGCTTCATTTGCTATATCTTCCTTGTTATCCTCTTCAGCCTTTCATGCTGCTTTACCCGTAGCTAAGCGTTGGGCAAACCCACACACCTACGGTTAGCTGTACTCTGAATTTTAAATACATCACTACAAAGGTTTCTTCGTGTTTTTTTCAGTGTACTGTTGCTGTTGAACACATGGAGACTGCTGGTGGGGATATGCGAACACTTATGAGCAGTTTCGCTCATTTATGTACACATTCTTCTGTTCTACTTTGCAAGGGCGTGTTTATTGACACGCCCACTGCACTCATCCACGCTCCTTGTAGTATTGGGTGTTCAGGCAGTGCTCCTTCCTTAATATGCATGGCGTGCTGCCGTCCTCCTCTTAAACTGGGGCTTTCATGCAGGACTAAAGTAGTCCTGCACAGAGGATTAGTGAATCCGGAGGAGTATGTATTCATCCTTTTCCTTTTTCTTTTTTAACTCTTCTATAGTTTTCCTTTTCCTTTCTCTCACTCTTCTTCCAATTGAATTTTTTTTGTCTAACTATATTTCATTTATCATCATCATTTTCACTTAAGTTTGACTGCTCTTCTTCAACATTTACTGTATTTAAATCATCTTTCACTTTATTTTTTGAATTACTTGTTCCATATCAGTACTACTACAACTATTTTTTTTCTGTTCTACATCCTTTTCCATATCTTTGTCCTTGTTACCTTGTTCTATTACATTCTTTGTTATATCTGATACTACTTCATTTTCTTGCCCAAATACCCCACTTTTATACATTTATAACATTTATTTATAATACAATCATTTTTGAGTTTAAATATCAGATTACAATACCATGCCCCAGTCCATAAATCTCTGTTATCCTAATTTCGATAAATTTAGCACATCATTGCATAGATTTAATAAGTGCTTTTTTAAAGTCACTTTTTCAACTTCAGTTCGGAAATGAATATTAATTTTTTTAGTTTCCCTAAAAGAGGGCCTAAGTTTATATAAGTTCCACAGTGGACAGTTTTTCATTTTTTCACATTCCTCTTTAAACTTTTCCATTATATGCCCAGTCTAGGAAATAATGTCACAAAAAGTCTCTTTATTAATATGTGTAAATGCTGTTACCTCATTTGTTTTAATCCCGAGCATCCTTGTATTTATCCATTGGAGCATCTTCCTTCATTTCAACTCAAACCTGAAATATTCTTTTTCTTCTGACTTTTGTTTCTTCTACTTGCTTACAATGTATTCCTTCTCTCACCATCTCAGTGTTTGATTTCTTCTTTGTCTGCATCTCCTCACTCTGCTGCCCTTTTTTCTTCTGTATTCTCTCCATCATTTCTCCCCAAGATAATTCCTTTCCATCTTCTTGTTCACTTTCCTCCAGCATCTCCAACAAACTGCAATCCAGCAACCCTCCTGACTGAAGGGTTGTAATCCGACATTCTTGTGTTACATCCTTGGATTCAAAAAGCTTCTGCTGGAACACCTCTTCCAAATCTATCTCCACTGTATCTGCTGCCTTCTTACTACTTTGAAAAGGCTTGACTGCCTTTTCCTCCATCTTTTTCACACCATACTCCTCTCACATGCTATTCTTCACTTCTGACTCCTTCTCCAATGAAATAAACATCTCAGCTGTTCGATTAACAGCACCACAATCAAGATTTACTTCTTCATTCTGCTGTATGCTCTCCATTTTTGCTTATGGTAGCTTCCTGCTTCTCTAGGCCGCTTTTGCACCTGAAACTGAAGACAGGAAAGGCTACAATGAAAAGAATCCTCATACACAAAAGAGTAGGGGAGGTTCCCTGATGCCATGGCCAAATTCTCCTTGTACTGTAAATGCCGCTTTAGGTCTCCCCTGAAAACAGGCTACTAGCCTAGTGGGATTAACCCAGTCAAAAAAGTATAAATAAAATAAAATAAGTATAAGTTCATCTATTTGATTTTGGTTTAAGAGTGTTCTTTCATAGTGATGCAGTCTGCCCTTCTCTTCAATACCTAACAGAAAGTAGGTTGGAGTTAATTCTACACTGTCTGGGTAGAGTGCATCAAGAAAGGCCTGTATCTGTTTTTGAATAATCTATCAGACTGGTATACCCCTGGGGTAAGGAAAGAAGTGCAAAAGTTCCTACAAAAAGAGACCTATTGGAGGTTCTGCAAGACCAGCAAGGACATGAATGCTACTTCCGTAACAAAGAAGAGAAAGGATCTGAGGCCTGTTACAGACTGCAGCACTTTTACCACACAGTGGTCACTTCACATTGTTACTCTTCATTTAGTCCTCTCCTGCAGATGTAGAGGAGACTTGATCTGCTTTTTGGACCTTCTTCAAGCTTATCTGCACATAACATGGAAGCATGTAACATAGGAACAATACTAGACATGTGATCACAAGGACTGTAAGATGCCTAGTTAAACACACATTTAAGTTAACAATTTTATGCCTCCCTTTTCAAGCACTTAATAGTGTTTACCTCTTTAATCAGGCAGAGCTGTATTCGTTTTATTTATTTGTCTTAGTTTACTGGGAAAGTCTGACTGGGATAAAAACATTTTTTTAGAAGATGCTGGGGGAGTAAAGCTCCACATTTAACACCAATTTTGGCATAGACATAAAATACAGTGGCATAATATCAAAAGGAATACAAAATATAGGTAATTGTACATATGTGAGAAGAAGAAATTTACAATACCTTACATAAACATTATTTAGAAGCAGAGCGTGTAAAATAGCTTGCATAAACAAAACTCCAAATTAGTACCTTAAATCTGACTATTACCAATGACAATAATGCTGAAGTTATCAGTTCTAAACTTCAAATCAATACTACTAAATCAATAAATATCATCTGTGCTTATCTCCCTCCTGGAAATAATATCAACACCCTTCAACACATCCTTTACCTACTATCAACCAAACTCCGTCAAGAGACACTAGTCTTAGGAGACTTTAACATAGATTGGCACTCCTGTAACAGTAATAACCCCACTTCCCATATCAACCTATTTGGCTTCAAACAACTCATCAATGGTCCTACTAGAACTAATAAAACCAATAATACTGAAACCACATTGGACTGGATTCTTACTAATACTCCTTGCAAACCTACAACACAGGCATCCTTCCAGATGACCTTAGTGACCACTCTCTAACCTACATCATTAGATACAAAACTAACCTAACCTTACCTACCACATATAAAACGCATAAAAAAAAACATTTTAACTCTACACAATTTCTACCGAACTAATACATTGTAATTGGGCCCCACTGAAACATCTCCCACTTAATGAAGCAGTTGAATACTTCAACTTTACATTCCTATCGATCCTAGATCACCATGCCCATTAGAACCAAAACAAAACAGCACCCTGGCTAACCAAGAATTATTCTCAGAAATAAATCCTGGGATAAATGGCGTGCTACCAAAAACCAAACTGTCCTCCAAAACTTTAAAGTAATGAGATACAGCACCAACATAGCTATTCTAACAGATATAAAGAACTATTACTTTCAACTACAGAAAAACACCATAAAAGATCCCAAAAAATTCTGGACTAGTATTAATAATCTTCTATCCCCTGGCCAAACAATCACACCAAACCCTCAGGATTCTGACCCAGATAACCCCACACAAATAGCCAATGACTTCAACTCTTTCTTCACTAATGCCATCCAAACTCTTGCAAACCACCTTTCTCCTGACACTACTAAACTACTCTCACCTAGTTCAAAAACTACTCTTCCTCACCTACAACCTGTATCTACCTCCTATCCAATCTCTACTCCAAAACTTAAACCTACCACACCATCTGCAGACAAGCTTCCTGCAGAGTACCTGCAAATAGGAGCTAAAGCCACTGCCTATCCCATTTCCATCCTAATAAATAGATCTATAAAGGAGGGTATTGTCCCTTCTATCTGGAAAATATCCCATATCATTCCCTTCACAAAGGGGCAAATCTAATGACTTCTCCAACTTTAGCACTATTATCACCTATAGCTAAAATCATGGAAAAATGTATCCATAAACAACTACTAAACCACCTTCTCCATAATAACCTACTTGCCAATAGTCAACATGGATTCAGACCCACTACTGCATTACTCTCCTTTACCAACTCCATCAACTATAACCGCAACATCAATAAACTCTCATCTTCTCTCTTCATTGACCTATCAAAAGCCTTTGATATGGTTAATCATAAACTTCTTCTGTACATACTAAAATCTCAGGCACTAGATCTCCTCCTTAACTTGGTTTACTTCTTATCTTGAAAATCGTCAGCAAGCAGTACTCTGAAAAGTTCACTATCTACCCTCCTTCCTATTTCTATAGGAGTACCTCAAGGATCTATCTTAGGCCCACTTCTATTTTCTATCTTTATTAATGACCTCCAGTCAGCTATACCTAACACCACCTGCATACAATATGCAGACGATTCCACTATAATCTGTACTGCTTCTTCTCAAACAGAACTTCAACCTCTCACCCAAGAAACCTTTACCACTGTTGAAAAGTGGTTCTCTGACCGTGTCTACTCCTTAACCCCAAAAACCAAATTACTACTGTTTGCACAAAACTACTTCCCTAAACTTCTATTACTTCCACTGATAACACTCATATTACTCCTGATTCTTCTACAAAACTACTAGGTATTACTATTGACAATAATCTTAATTTTGACTGTCACATCAATAACACAATAAAAGAGTTAACAAAAGATTGGTTCCCTTTATAGAATCAAATCCTTCCTTACACCTGAAGCCGGACCACCGTAGCCCAATCTCACCTCCTCTCTACCCTTCTATATGCTTCCCCTATTTACACAAATCTCTAAATGTAACCTTAAGAAACTTGCTTCATCTTACCATAATATTGCTCGATTTGCCACAGGATCCCAGTTTAGAACTCACCACTGTCTGAACTTAAAACAACTAAACTGGCTTGAACTTCCTAACAAGCTTACTTATCAACAGCTCTCAATAGCTCACAACATTCTATATCAACCATCCAAACACCAATACTCTCTAACCTCCTTACTCCCTACAACAATCTGAAACAACTACGTTCTTCAAATAAACTACTAGTTAATAGTACCAAACCCAATAATGCTGCAGGAGATTGTCTTTTTTCCAACTCAGTTGGCAAAATATGGAACAAACTTCCACTTAATATCTCATCTTTGTCCACTCTTCCACTCTTTAAAAAACAACTGAGAATCCATCTTAATAAACACTGGCTTTGCTCCTGTACCAATCCTGATTAACCTTTCTTCCTCCTTTCCTCTACCTCAGTATTTCCCTCTCTCTATAATACATCCTGACTGATCCCCATGGACATAATATCCTTGTAGATACTACTTGTCTCATATATACTATGAAAAAAAAAATAATAAATTTATGACTATGTATTATTTTAGACTATGTTATGATATTATAAATTGCGTATTGCAATTATTTGTTTTGTTTTGATATGTGTATTTTCTGTATATTTTTTCTGTATTCCCTTTACTTGTTATAACCTTTGGAGCTTTTCTCCCCGGGCCTCCACTGAAAATGGACATATATCCAGCTGGACTAGCCCGGTCAACAAATGTAAAATAAATAAAATAAATAAAAATAGATGTATGCATTATTGAACATTCATTAGAAATAGACACAAGTTTATTTATAACAAAGAGAGATATAACATTAAAAAAGATATTCTAATATGTACAATACAACCCTGGCATAAATTTGTGCCTATCCCTTCAGTAATCAAGACTAGCTGTAAAGGTAGTCAAAGAAGTGATTTGTTTGACCTATAGTGGTAACTTATTCCATAAGCTAGAAATACATTGAGTTAGGAACTTATCTTTCCAGTGTATCCTGTTTATTTGCTGGTGTAGAGTTAAGTATCTTGTGTGGGTGTTTGTAGAGTCACTTGTTTTGTAAAGAAAGAGAAGATCAAAAAGCAAGGCACTGGTCACCTCAAAGTAGTCTATAAATACCTGAATATAGTGAGAGTTATGCTAATCAGTTGAGATAGCTGAATGATTTAAGGCCTTTAATTTTCTCAATAAGGTATCTTTGGGGCATTCCTACCTGAGCAATATACTTAGATTTATACATACCAGACAGACATTGTAATCAATGGTGGATCTGATAATGAAAGAGTACAGCGGTAGGATGACATATCTGAATCTTAAAAGATATTCCCTTGGAAATTAACTGGGACAGAAAGATTTCCTGACTATGATGGCAGCATGATGACTAAATGAGCAAGAATTGTCCACATAAGTACACAGGTCTCGTATGATCATGTCTGTCTGAAGAGAAATGCAATTTAAAACATATGAGGGGGGAACAACTTTTTTACTGAATGCTACTATATTACACAAAGCATTCAATAATGTTCTGTAATTACATATGGGAGACATTCATTATCAGTTTCACACCCTTGCATTCAGCTTCACAGCCACTCAAGAATGCTCAGAAAGTCTGGAAAGGGCGTCCAGTAATTGTCAGCCTAGGAGGATATGATTGACAGACCTCACTGCTTCACCAGGGATTGCCTGCATCTGTCCCTTCTCAGGTTTCAGTTATTGGCAAAGACATTGTCTAACCAATGCCAACCTAATAAGCCTACCAATATATGAAACATGCAAAGGAAAATATGAAGGTGTTACTGATCAATACTAGGTGCCTAAACAAGAAACTCCACTCCGTACAAGCCCTTCTCACACTTAAGGACATTGATATATGTGAAGTGACTGTGACATAGTTTAAAACAGCATAGATTACTCCAGCTGTTCAGGACTGTAATGTCTTCCACACGTTTAGACCAGCTGAAAAAAAGGATGCAGATGTCCAATCTACATCCAGAAGAGACTCGCATCAATGCTGGTAAAGCAGCATGATACACTACACATTCTTCATATCCAATAACCTTCAGAGATGTCCTGTACCATATATTAGCTAGATACAGAACTCCCGCTATGATACAAGAAAGCCACAGCAGAAACTAGAATCACTCATTATCAAGCCCTGTACCATTTTCTAGGTGATCTAAACTATCCAGCTATAGGCTGGGAAACCTACATCACCACTAGTGCACAAGCACAGAGACTCATGGACTTATCAATACAAATGCCCAGGAACAATTAGTCAGAGTACCCACTAAGAGGAAGTAAAATCTTGGATCTTGTCCTTACTGATATGGGAGCATCTTGCACCATCCCTTGTGTATCTTCATCACTTATTAGGTCTGTCCATAAAAACAGTCTCCTTCAAAATAAAATTGAAATAAGAGATTCCTTGCACTCAAGGTACCTTTAAAAATTTCTTTATCTACGTCTAAGTGATACGTTGGCAAGCTTCAAATCCCCACCTAACCCAGTTAATGCCAGTGCATACACAGAAACATACACCACCACACTATACCAGCATGTAAACAGCTGCATAGAAGCAGCTATACCCAGTAGAAACAAGTGCAGAGCAAACCACAGAAACATCCCCACGTGGTAGAACCTTAATATCAACAAGCCTTATAATAAAAGGAAAAGAATTGTGACAAAAAGTAAGAAGAGTAATTCCCAGAATGTTAGAGTCCTTGTCACTTTAATAAGCAAACAACTCAGGATCTTAATAAAATCCACCAAAGCCAAGTTTGATGCTAAAATAGAAATAAATAAAATTCACAAGGCATTTTTTTGTTATGTTCATAATCTCAAATGCATAATGCAGCAATGCACTGAGCTGATTGTGAACTATGTTACCTAGGCTGAAGATATAGCGAACTTACTGGACGATAAATTTACCTCTAAATTTACCCCTTTCTCCCCTCCATTTGTCCCTCAAGATATACCCGGAACTGACTTGCACCCAGCTATTACAAAAGCACAAGCCTTAAAAGTGCTGTCAAAAGTTAAAAGTACTGCACTGATGAGCTGTGACGATATCACTGGATGCATCTTCAATAATAACTTATAGTTATGTGGCTTTATGCCCCCTTTAAGCCTTATGTGTTGCTATTTATCCCTTTAAGTATGATAAAAACTATGCCTATTATTTTGCTAATGCTCTGCCTCATGCATTGGTCCCCACCCTCAATCCTGATTCGTTCCTCTGATCCAAGGCCGTTCTGCCCTCTGCCTTCATGTACTCAATTTTGTCTGCACAAGGGTGGAGTCTCTGGGTGATCCACAACATAGGGTTCAACCTCTCCAGGAAGGTCTTCTGCCCCTTTATATTCTTCTATTTATAAACGTGTCAGGTTTAAGTCTTCCGCTCTATTCATCTCTGATCTTGGATTTTTGGCCTTATATGTCAGTCACAGGTCACTGGTGAGCAAGCCTTATATGTCTGGCTGGAGGTATATCTGAGGTATGCCACTGATGCACTTGAATTTGGTTTAAGTTTTTCTGAGCAGTTTTAGAGCCTTTATTTTTTCCTTTTGGTTTCAGCCTTTTGAACTTTTGATATGGCCTTGGCCGGAGCAGCAGGTGTCTCGTTGATGAGTACTCAGGGCTCAGGTCAATAATGAGTGCCCTGATGATAATATGGGACCCTTCAGGTAGATGTGAATCCCTTCATGATAGGTCCTTCATGATCAGGTGGGCAATATTGACACTTTTCCTAACCTAGTGTCAAACGAAGGTGTCAATCGAGAGGCTACTGTCAACCTGAGTATCAATCTATCTGAGTGTGGCTGGGTTTCACCTAAGGTATGACGAAGGTATTCTTAGGGTAACCTTGTTTTATGCATGGTAGGGCTCTGGCTTTTTGTTTCCGACTCTGGCTTTTCTGTATTTTCTGCTGGATGTCTTTTAGGCTGGCCTTCTGGAGGACCAGTTGCGCAGTTTAGTTGCCAGTGTGCTCTCTCTGTCAGCCATCCTGACCTTTTGCTCCTGTTTGTCCTTGTAGATCAGAAGAAAGAGTGGACCCAGGACTGAGCCCCTTGTGGGGCTGGGACACCACTAGTGAACCAGTGGACATGGCTCCAGCAACACTCTGCTCTGTGAGACCAGTTCTTTGAACTTAGCCAGTGTGTTCCCCATCTTGTGATGTATGTTCTTGTACTTTTTTGACTGGTTTTGTTGACTGAGATTTGTGTTATATGGAAGGCCTTTGCCTCCAGGTTTCCTAGGTTGCCTGACTGGCCTGGACCTCATCAATGGCCTTGCCTGTCCCTCAAAAATGGCAACCAAGATTCAAGAGTGAGGATCTGCCTGACAAGCCAAACAAAAGATGTTTGGTCCAAAGAGGCCAAGTCTGCCTTTTTGATCTTAAGTTCCTCATGTCTTTCATGATCCTCTCCATGACTCTTGTCATTCGTAATTTCTCAAGCTAATGGGGCCCGGAGGTTGTGGGAAAGTTTATGAAGTGCGGCCGGGCACACGCCCACCACCGCTGAGTGAGTATCAGCCCTATGTATCCTGGAGCTGAGTAGGCTATTCCTTGTAAGTCCTCCTTATTTTGGGTTTCGGTTGAGTTCTGGACACGAAGCACACACACCATCCTTTTATGGATGCTGTGTTTTTGTTGTTTTTGCCTTAGTGAGAGCAGTGCATTGGATGTTTGATGTTTGGGGCTACTCTGGTCTCTGATATCTCCTTTCTTTGTGGTTGGGATTGAACTGAACCTGTCAGCCAGTATGTTGGCAATGTGTAAAGGTTCAGTAATTTTCACATCATTTTGAACTAAATACCATGAAGCCTGATTTAGTCACACCTCTAACAACAGTGTTCAGTCTTACCCTCTGTACAGGTTTCTACCAAGCAACTGAAGAATAGCTGCAGTCATTCCCCTGCATAAGGGAGGACCTTTCACAGACCCAGGCAGTTACAGACCTATAAGGTTGACCAGCCTGATATGTAAAACCAAGGAAAGATTTATTGTTAAACTAATCAATCAGGACATAGGAAATTTCCAGACGCTGGACCTGTCTCAGTTTGGATTTGTTAAGAGCAGGTCATGCTTACTCAACCTGGTGGATTTTTTTTTTTTTTTGAAAAGCTCACCAAAGCAATGGATGAAGGCAGAATAGTACACACTGCATACTTCAACCTGGCCAAAAATTGTGAAATAATTCCCCATGGTAGAAAAGATAAATAGACAGAAATAAACCTCTTTGTCACCCTCTGGATTGCCAGCTGGTTCATAAAGAGGATGCAGGAAATCAAAACTGGGGAAGTTACCTCCACACAGACAGCAGTCACCAGTTGAGTCCCGCAAGGTTCTGTGCTGGGACATCTCCTGTTTGGCATGTATTTTTCTGAGGTAAACGTAAATACCAAAGGGATCTGGCTGACTATGTTTCCAGATGACTGCAGACTATGAGCAGTCATTGAATCCCCAGTGATTTTACCATTCTGCAGTAAGGTTTGTCCAAATAAATAACTGCTACCAAAATCATGAACTGAAACTAAATGCCAAAAAAAATACATCATTGTATCCTCTGGGAAGTCATCTTTCCCATGGAAGTACCACATTAGCAGTCCCTGAGGGGTGACAGTTGTTTGGGATTTGGGAACTTATGTGGACAGTGACCTAACTTTTGACCAGCATGTGTCCATTGTTGAAATAAAGTCCTTCTATATTGCAAAGCTTATAAACAAAGGGATTGTGTCTAGATCTAGGGATGCCATTGTCCTCCTTTAATTAGCCCTTATTATGCCAGTTATTGAATGTAATGCCCTATTTGACATGTATCTGTCCAGACAATGCAACAACTGGAACATCCACAGAGATACCTTACTAAAAGGATACAAGGCCTAAAAGCATGACCTACATGGACTGACTCAAAGTCCTGTCACTATACTCTGTATCCTACAGATTTCTAAGAGGCAGCCTGTGTCTGGCATACAAGGCATCCTCCAACCCAGTACTGATGGATTTACTTCACATCAACAAGTTAAATGGCATCAGAAATACTTGGTCTAGGGATATAAATTCTGCAACATCAACAGAATAGTTTGGAGGTGCAGGTATTTCTTGCAGAGGATACCGCTGTTCTGGAACTGACTTTCCATACATATAAAACAAAGTTCAGCTCTGTCCATATTCAAGTAGAACTTGGATCTCTGGATGGGAAACAACACCAGGACTGCTCGCTGTACTACTAATGGACAAAGGCAGCTCCTAAATGCTTTATCCCATGCATGTGTCCCCACAGATTCTTTATGGTATTATCCCAGTTATATATATTAGGGGTAATATACAGTTATCAACCATGGGATGGGTAAGGCCAATCTGTAACCAAATAGGATAGGTTAATTCGAGCACAAAAAGGGAAACTGGCTAAGCTTAAAATGGCCTGAAGGGCAGCTAGCCTAATGCTCACCTGTAAACCTATAAGGACATGTCAGTAGTAGCAGTTCACCTGCACTGTGGGACACACAGTGTTCCCATACTTAGATGAATGGCTTTTGGGAGCAACTTCAAAAGATTATTTTGTCACAAAGATGGGCTGTCTGCTCCACATATTTCATTCCTTGGAGATCACTCAGAATTTTGCAGCATCTTAATTTGATGCCAGTTCAGATGTTGCTGCTAGATATCAAGACCTG
This sequence comes from Protopterus annectens, assembly GCF_019279795.1. Classification (NCBI taxonomy): domain Eukaryota; kingdom Metazoa; phylum Chordata; order Ceratodontiformes; family Protopteridae; genus Protopterus; species Protopterus annectens. Next base: position 982,683,729 of record NC_056747.1, read on the forward strand.
TTGGACATCTTTACACTAGAAAGGCTCTATGATTTCCTCTCATAGTACATTCTCTTCTGTAGTTCACACATCTCACTGTCAACGTATGTCTTAAGGCATTGGAAATGGTGGCAGCAGTTATGGTCATGATTCATTTTGCTGGGTACCATATGAAGACTTTCCAGGAGACCCTGAGGGTACAGAGGTTACAGAAGAATAATACTTTGTATCCAACCGGTTTTCCATCCCCTTTGCCTGGCATTCTTTGTTTTGTATTGTCTTTCAGCTGATACAGAAATGAAGAGGCATGAGGGAGTTAAGGCATATCAGATGGAGCTTGTAGGCTGGAAAAGTTCTGTTTGTTAGACAGTTATATTTCCTGTGTGAAGTATGTCCTAACAGTCAATGCAGCCTGAGCTCTATTCAAAGGGCTAGTATGTGGTAAGTACCCATAACTTTCTTCTTTTAGCTTCAGACATTAAAATGTTATTTAGACAAAAATAATTAGTGAAAAAAGTGAAGATGGCACTTAAACCAGGTTGACATATGTCTATATGTTGTGAGAGAGACATAATGATTTAGATAAATATTTTCACCTTTGAGATATAGTGACTGCTACAAAAATTAAGGGGATTGTTTTCATCAGAAAAAGGTGTTTTGAATTATTTATTATTTATTAATTTATTTGACATTTGTTAACTGGGTTAGTCCAAATGAGCCAGAAACTCATTTTCAGTGGAGACCTGAGGAGAAAAACTCTAGTACAATCCAGTCCAAGTAATTCTGAATGCACATTTGAGATTAACAATAGCTCATTAAGTACATTTGTTTTTTAAAAGTCATTTCCTGTCAGGCATTTTGATGTTGAAAAAAAAAAAATTCTCCATCATCACATGAATGTTTTTGATGGACAAGTGAGCACAATTTATCCCTGCCTGTATGCTAGCCAATGGTAGTCTTGTTTAGAAGCATCAATATTTCAACTTACATCTCTGAAACTGTCTGTCTGGTTCAGTCAAGTTTGAAATGTCTTGCTCTTCCTAGCACTATAAAGTATAACAATTTGCATGCAAATTGGAGTGCAGGAGTAAACGTTATTGCTTTACAAACTTAGCCTTAAAAATTATGTCATTTCAGACCCCACCCAATGTGTATTATGATGTTTGCATATCTCTACTGCCTGTTGCTACAAGCGCTGCATCACTGAAGAGAGAACTTTTAGCAGAATGTTTTATAGTACAGTGCGCTTCTGGGATAGTGTTTCCTAGTGCATGTGATAGCAAGTAACAGTGGGACACACAGGTGATGTAATGCTTTTATTGACCAAGACAGATGTTACAAATTAGGTTGCTGTGGCAGCAGATGGCAGCTGCAGATGAATAATCTTTCACCTGGTTTGAATTCTAATTAGGTAAATAAAAAACGTTTATTGATCTAAAACCATTCAGTAAAGTAGCCTTTGCTTTCAGTATTTTAATGAATGAGTTTTTGCTGCAAGCTACTTGTTTCTGTTCTTCCTCTCTTCTTTTAATATAGAGATGTACATTTAACGAGCATTACTTGCATGGGGTTGTCTGGTGAGATTGCTTATGTGTTCCAAACTTATTTTAAGGAAACATTTACTAATTTATTTTCTAAAATGCCAAGTGAAACCTTGCTGTAGATATGGTCGCCATTTTTATAAAGCAGAACAAAATATGACACTAGCTTCAGTATGGTATTTTATTTTTCTAAAAGGTCAGGATCTTAGGTTTCTGGTGTGTGACAGGAAGCTCCCTCCTTTCACCAGTGTGCAGCCACATACTGGAGAAGATCTCTGTAGCTCTGGGCAACAGTTGCAGCATTGTCTATTTCCCTTTTTGCACATAACCTTTCAGACACAGTGTAATTTTTTGGGGCACCTTATACATTAGCCTAAGATGTCCAAGCTTAGGACTCACTGACATGCTGCTCAAGTTATTTGTTGTATGAAAAACTGATACAAGAGTCTTCCCAAACTCAGATACGAATAACATCTCTAGTTGTATCATGTGGGAAAGACAGTTCTGTCTTTACTACAGTCCATATTTAAAAAAAGCAAGCATATCACATCACTGCAATGCCAGTGCTAGCCATTTTAAGAATGTGCCAGTGCCATTCTGCTTCCTCGTCATTATTTAAAATGGTGAGTTTCACAATTTACTGGCAGCATTTGAGAAATCAATATCAGCAATTTAGTTATTGGTTTTATGCAGTAATGAATTTAGGAACAGTTTGCATTTCCTTTGATGCACTGAATGCACTGACCATTAATGCTAATAAGTTCCTTAGTACTGATTTCTTTCCTTTGTACATCCAAAATCAATATCCCATTGCTACTGAAATGAATAAATAAAAGTAATCATGCAGTCTATGTTGCTATGAAACACTTGTTCCACTTCAGTAAACAAGCAAACACATACTCTATGTTGCCTTAGTTACAAAGAACTGCTTGTAGGTAGACCATTTGGATTCACGTTGATCTTTCAAATGAAATTTATCTGATGGACAATATAACGAAAACTGTTTCCAAATGCCACTGTTAGGGAATAACAAAATAAGCTTTTTTGCAGGGGCAAGCCCTTCTGTAACCCTTTGTGGGGGAAGATCCCCCACTCCCCCAACTCATACATACCAGCTCCTAACCAGTCACAAAACAGGGGAGAAAGTGCAAAAGTTAATGTTCGCTGAAAGTGGCTTCAGTCGATATTTCTTTCACTAAATCATCCATTGGACAAATTAATAGTGAAAACTTACCATGTTCCCATGCATTAGAATTTGTTCACTTTAACAAGCTAGGTGTACTTTTTATCACTTGTTATAAAGCATATCTTCATCACATAAATACTTTCTTTTTGTCCGTAATAACTTATCCCTAGGTATCATTTTTTTTCTTGGCTACAGCAAAAGGTAGTTGTGCCTAACAACAGTACAGAAAGCTGTTAGGGCGTTTCCATGTTTGAATGGCATCAGTGCCATGTCCTCTCAGTTTGATTTCAGGCAGCTGTCTTTCTTTGTCTGTCCTGAAGAACTTGCCTGAAACTGGACTTCACTGAGCATGAGGTGCAGCACTGCTGATGGGCCATTCAGAAGGCATGCATTACAACCCTCCCAACATTTGTTTATTGTATTTATTTATTTGCTTTTTGTTTACCGGGAAAGTCCACTGGGCCAAAAGAACCCATTTTCAGTGGAGGCCCAGAGAGAAAAGCTCTGACATACAAAATATTAATCAGTTAAACAGTTAAAATTATACAGTTGAAATTATAAAGGAGTTACAATGAAAATTAACAAAGAAATTAAAAGGAGTAAGTATAGACAAGTTGTTGAGAAAAAAACAGAACAGAAGTAAATTATCAGCATTAGTTCAGGTATTTTATTATATGTAAACTGTCTCTAGAGAAATGCTACCTTACACAAGAAAAAGATGATAAGATAGTGGGAATCTAACATATTCTGGGGGGGGGGGGGTTGATGCATGATTACATTTATTTCAGAGGGAGACAATAGAGAAGAGTAGATATCCCATGAATATATCAATGTCATTTGTGTTTCTTAAATAATAACTTCACTGTGGTTGCGGAAAATAGTTGTAGAAACAAACCAGGCATTTGAACATCCCAGGTTATGTTTATATAGTGCATTGGAAAATTTACATTTCTAAATCACATAGTTGTGTTCATATATATATTCCTTAAGCATCCTGGTAGTTTTTCCTGTACAGAATCTAGGACAGGAGGTCCATGTAGCTTAGTACACAACCATCCCTGTAACATAATTACAAATCCCTAGACAAGTTAAGGTTTTGTCGTAATTACATCCATACCATAGGAACTGTCACTGATGAATTTGCAATATTTACAAAAAACGCATTTCATCATTTTTGACTGACAAGCCTTTTTACTAGTACCATTGTTGTTTCTTTCAAAGATGTTCTTAAGATTGTCACCCGTACTATAAGATATCTTGGGTTGTGCTACCAAGATTTGCTTGAGTTCAACTGTGAAAACATTGCTCCATGTGCCCCTAAGAATTCTTTTAAGTGCTGGTACTTGGTGGTTATTCTTAATAATCATAGCACCTATCTTGTCTGTACTATTGTTAATGGTGTCTGATGTCATCCCTCTGTGTGATGGTGTTTGCATTTAAAATGGGGGCATATTTGTCTTGTCTACTTAGAAGTACTTTCTTTAAATTTCTTGACCAAGGAATCTGGATAACTCCTTTCAAAAAACATGTTACATAATTTTTCTAGCTCCGTCTGCATTGACATAACTTTTCTTTCCAGTGTTTTGCATAACTTTTGGCTCCTGTCAGCATTGCATGTGTTATCCTCAGGTTCCTATTATTTAATCGAAGGTGCAATCCTTCGAATGCGTCTTGATCGAACTTGAAAACACGAAACAGCAAAATAGCAAAACGGCATATAAGCAATTTCTTTCCCTGGGAAAGAAATTGCTTGTATGCAATTGTTACTTTGCTGTTTTCTTCACTGTAGTGCGATCTTGGAGTTGGTATATTTCAGTAGGTGGGGGGGGGGGCTAAGCCTCCCACTTTATGTAATGTTTTGAAGTTTTTATTTTTCTTTTTTTCTTTTTTAACAGCGATTTTTTTTTTCCCTGGGGAAAAAAATCGCTGTTCTGAGTGTTCAGGATTGTAAGCTTTCGCTTACATGGGGTTGATAAATCAGCGTTCACTTTTTTAAACGTTTGCTGATTTAATATAGACCCTTATCCTCTACCTGCCTAGATCTGCAAAACTCTTGTCTGCTTTAGGCATAACAGTAATTACGTTGATTGCACTGTCACAGATTGGGGTCAGGAATGTTAGGACAAAGCACTTACCACCAAGAGTGATCATGTCATTGTTTGGTTTAGAGTGTGAAAAAGGTAAGAATACAACGCACTATGTTGTAATATTTTAGGGAAGTGTATTAAGAAGTAAACTGTAGACAAGCTGAGTGAGTAAATAAGCTATAAAAATGGGGCAAAGATGTCATACTTAATTGTTGTCTGCCATCAGAACAACCTGGTTCAATCTTGGGAATAGCTAAAACACTTGCACCATATTCACATTTGGCCATGGTGGTAGTTCTCTCATGCCTGGACTGTTGTAATTCCCTGTATTTCAGGGTTACGGGGGATGATTTGGTGTATCTGCTGATACAGAATTTCACAGCCAGAGTACTAACTCGAGAACCAATGTTGTCTATATTCATCCATCTCAACATATGTGACATTAGATGTGATCGGATCTGACTTGTGCTCTAAACTAGAAGCTTTAATGGTTTCAGAGCTCTGACTCCTCCCCTACCCATAATTCCCTGTAGTACACTGCAATCCCTCAGAAATCATTTGCAACCTGAAGTTTACAGATATGTTTTTTGAGCGCCCATATCCTTTATATTACAGTTGTCAAAACAATTGAACTTTTACATACTTTGAGTTATCATCATTATTATATAGCTTAAAATCTTACTGCTCCTCTACCGGGAGACTTGTTTCCCTCTAGTTTTAGAGCTTTCTTCTATTATTTCAGTTTATAGACTGTAGGAAGTTTAGAAAGTTCATAATACATATATTCTTGTATAGTTTTATAGTTGTGTAGTTAGAATTTTGGCTAGTGTTCTCTTTCCTCTAAACATCTTCTTGGCTGAATCACAAGCCTTCAAAAATTGTTCAGAGTGTGGGCACAGACTGCTCCCCATAGGATCCTTACACTTTACTTCTTTATTGCATGGCCGCTCCCCACTTGGATACTCCATGTACTCCATATATATCCTTTAGTGCTGGACTTTTGTAAGCTTGTCAAGAGAAGTTGTTGGTGAAAAGAATTATCTGAGGAGAGTTCCTCTGTCCACCCCCCTAACAGGAAGTCTAGGGCTTTGGATAGATTTGGAAAATGGGCATATTCATCAGCAACCTTCACACTTAGGTCTCTGAACTATCGTGCTTACATTATCAGGTTTCAAAGGGACTTGACCAAGGAGATTTCTATGTCTCTTTCTGGAATTATGCCAATGGACATCCAAAAGACTGTGGACTCCCAGCTCTCAACTCTGCAGTCAACTTCAAATGTAGCCATGTGTTGCATTTTTAATGCAGCTGATGGCTTGGCCAGAGCAGCAGGCATAGTTCTAACAGTTAGACAGCATGCCTAGATGCATCTTTGTGATATTGTGGAAGGCTTTAAGATGTCCTTCAGTGCCCCTTATGATGGTTCCACAATTTTTGGGCCCAAAGTTAAAGATACCATGACCAGGAGTGAGCAGGATGGTAAGACTTTCTCTGGAATAGGCATCAGCTTTTCTGCTCCTCAAAAGTCCTACTCCTGGAACCAGAGAGCAGGAAAAAAATATGTGGTTTTGCAGATCTCAGAGCTCTTACCAGGCTCACAGTGGAGATGCACGTCCATGTGACCGAGGTGGAGGTAATCCTAACGGATGTCACCCAAGGGGCAGAAGTGGACCATACAATCAGAGCTTCCGAGGTCCCTTTGCTGAGAGGCCCTATCACTGTCCCTGAAGGTGAGCCCAGCTGCTGCACTCTGGAGGCAGTTGTGGGATGTTTATCTCTCCATCCCCAAGCCTGGCTAATAATAAGAGATAAGTGGGTGCACAGTATAATTTCCATAGACTATACCATTCCCTTTTCTTGTCCTCCAGTAAAGACGGAAGTGATTTCTGACATTCCACCCAATCAATTGGAACCATCAGCACTAGAGATTTCAAAGCTGCTAGAAAAAAGTCATCCATCTGATTCCCAGAGACCAATTAAGATCTGTGGTCTACTCAAGATTATTTTTAGTTACAAAGGAAATGGGGGACGTAAGACCAATTTTGGATCTCGGTGATTTCAACCAATTCATGATACAGACAAAATTCTGGATGGTCACAAGTCAGTCCATTTTGCTTCTTCTGAGGAAAGACAGTTAGATGTACTCGATACATCTACAGGATGCTTGCTATCATGTGAAGATATAGAAGCAGTCCAGGAGATTTTTACATTTTCATTTGGGTGCCAACAGACACCACCTGGTACATCATCTGGGCATTCTGCTCCAATGCTTACTGAATCTAGGCATATTAGTGAATTTTCACAAGTGTCAATTACTTCCAACACAATGGATAGAATTTTTTCCCCAAGTGTCAATTACTTCCAACATAATGGATAGAGTTTATCAGATGCCTCCTCGATACCACTCTACAGTTAGTCAGCCTCCCACAACACAAAGTTTGTTCCATACACCAAATAGTCTTACATGTGTTACATCATCCCCGCCATCCAGTATGATTGATTGTACAACTATCAGGTCTGATGACTTCTTCCATATTAATGGTTCCTGTGGCTCATTACCACATATGAGATCTTCAGTGGACACTTGCAGTACAGTGGTCTTGGAAGATTCATCCTGTGCATGCCAGAATTGGTCTTACAAGTGTTTGCAGACAGCACATTGTGTGGTGGATTTCCTCTCCATCAATAAGACAAGGGCAAAACTTTCTTCCAGAGACCCCAACAGCAATTCTGACCATGGATGCCTCCCTTCTCGGGTGGGGAGAGATATTTCATAGGTAGAATGATCCAAGATACATGGTCAAATTTAGAGGCCAACCTTAACACCAGTGTCTTGAAGATGAGAACAGTGCTCCTTGTGTTGCAGGCTTTACAGGATGCCCTCCCCAATAGTATGATCTCCATACAGTCAGACAATATGGCTATAGTATGGTACAGCAACAAACAAGGAGGAACCCATTCTTATTCCTTGTGTTGAGAGGCTGTGAGGGTTTGGCAATGGGCAATGTCTTCACACCATTTTCTGATAGCAATGTACATTCTGGGGAGATCCAGTATTCTAGCAGACAAGTTGAGCAGGAGTACTCTAACTCCTCATGAGTGGTCACTCAACCCATCAGTGGCAACACTAATTTTCAGCTGCTAGGGCCAACCTTGCTGTGACCTATTTGCCTTCTACCTGAACAACAAGTACAACAGTTACCTTGCCCTGATCCCTGTACAGGATCAATCACCAAGGGATGCTGTAGTCCATAATTGCCCCCCATCTCATGTATGCCTTTCCCACATTACCCATCACAAACAGATTCATTCAGAAAGCCAGACAGTGCAAGGCCAGTGTAATCCTCATTGCCCACTTTTGGCCCCAACCAACATGGTTCCCCTTTCTGTGGCCTGTACTAGTACTTCTACCATGGATTCTAGATCAATATCCAGTCCTTCTTTCTCACGCATCTAGACTGCCCCACCAGATTAGACTTCCATGAAACTAACCCCTTGATTCCCCCAATTTTGACTTTAGCCAGAGATGCCAAACTACACAGTTCTGTTGTTGATATAACAACAGCCTCCCAGAAATCTACTACAAAGAAGATGTACAATAGTAAATGGAAAAAGTTTTCATTTTGGATTACAGCCAAGGGTTTGGACCCTTTTTCTGATCCCATTCCAGCGGTCTTGGAATTTCTAGCTGAAATCTTTCAACAGGGATCTAGCTATTCTACTACAAAAGTTCAAATGGCAACAATTTCCAACTTTCATACTGGACAAAATGACACTTCTTTGGCATCCTTAAAAATTTTCAAAAGCCTTTCTTAAAGGAATTTTTCTACTGTGTTCCCTCATTAGAGATCCACTACTTCCATGGGATATTAAAATTATACTCTAGGCCCTAACTCAACCATCCTTTGAACCTGCGGGTATTTTGGATATAAAATTTTTGAGTTGGAAAACAATTTTCTTAGTCGCTATCACCTCTGCAAAGCGAATTTCAGAACTACAGGCACTCATTTAAATCTCCATACTTAGTTTTCCATAGGATCGGGTCTTACTCTGAAGTAATCCATCCTTCACCCAAAGGTGGCATCCATTACTACTTTAAATCAATCCATAGAGTTACTCATGTTTTCCCTAAGTTTTAAAACAGAGGTGAATACATTCTGCACATGCTAGATGTGCATTGCAGGCTTAGATTCTATTTGCACTGGACTAAGAATGTCAGAAAATCCGATCAACTTTTTATTGCCTACTCTAATTCTAGGCCTGGAAAAGCTGTTAGCAAAGCTGTTCTGTCCAGGTGGTTATCAAATTCCATCTCATTTGTATATACATCTGGAGGTTTACAGTTGAGTTCAAACCTAAGGCCCACTCAACCATAACAGAGGCTACCTCTACAGCTTTTTCTAGGAGACTGTCTATTGACAGCATCTGTGCAGTGGCAACCTATTTCATTGTGCATACCTTTGTATCTCATTATAAGCTTGATGTACAATCCAGATCTCACTCTTCCTTTGTCTCCACCATCCTCAGGAATGTCCTTCCTTCTAACCATCCTGTAAGAAGGCTTGGGAATCAGTCCCATATTTTGAATCAGGCGAAAATAGACAACACTGGATGCGAAAGGTATATACTTACCATAACAATAGATCCATGCTGTCTGATTTTCGTTAGGTTTAATCTCCCATCCCACCTATCCCTCTACCAAATTATTGGTATGGATAGCTTTGAAATGATCAGATGACCTCCACTCTGTACCTTGTCTGTTACCAAAATTTTTTTGTGACCCATAGTGTCACATCATGTTAATCACTAGTTACCAAGAAAACCATAGAAATCATCTTACCCAGTCCATTTCCATTTTCTACATTTAGAGATTACTTTTTCCATTATTAGGTATACACATTTTTCTATCAAGCAAACTCAGTCTGAGGTATTGCAGTGCACTACAGGGAATTATGGGTAGTGGAGGGATCACAGCCATGAAATGTGAAAGCTTCTAATTCGTTGCCGAGGTTGTATCCAGTCAGATCTGATGTCCCATATGTTCAACTAGATGAAAATTAGGCAACATGGATCTATTGTTATGGCATGTACATAACTTTCTTTTTTGCTGGATCACGATCTAGGGTCTGCTTATGTGAAGGCGCTGTTAAGACCCTTTGCCATGGCTAGACATCTGAGATCATCAGAGGAGGGATTGCTGTTTTTCCATAAAATAGATTTAAAACATCTGGTCACATTTCTTTTTCTTATTTTAGCCCCAGTCTTGTGGGACAAGCTACCTACTCTGATTTGGCCATATTAATCCAGGAGCTCTTTCAGGAGATTCTTCAAGTTCCATCTTTACATAAATATGTATTTGGACCCTGAGAGAGGTATACACAGCACTTTTAAGGGACTAACAGAGATTTTATATAATGTATGAATATCATAGTTATTCCTACTGTATTGTAGTAATCCATTTTACTGTTCCCTGATTATTATTGTTTTGATGTAACATGCTTGGTTTAAAAGCATTTGAATATTTTAATAAATATATAAATACACAGAGCTATGGACACACTTTAGAGGAAGATACAAAGGGAAGAAAAAGGTAAAGATCAGTTTGGCTATACAGGAAATTGAGGCTAGCAGTTAAGGCAAAGTAGAGGATATACAAGATTTCGAAGAGAGAAGCTGATGAGATGAGGGAGTGATGGTAGTAAAAATACAGGAAAGGAGGCAAGGCAGCTAAAACCACAAGCTGAAAGGAAACTGGCATAAGGGTTCAGAAGGGTAACAAGATCTTCATTAGATATATGACCAAAAGGAGAAAGGAGTAGACAGACACCAGGATAGACAGGGAGAGACTGACTTCTGTAAGTGAGGATAAAGCACATAGATCAGAGGTGCTTCCTCTCAGGGTTCTGAGGGGTCTGGCCAATGTGTTGGCATATCCCCTCGACTGAGATATTTAGTAAATCACTGGCCATAATGGAATTGCTTGAGGAGTAGAAAACAGCAAGTGTGGTACATGTACTCTTGTATTTGAGGAGTGGATGAGCAGAAGAAATCTAGGGAGCTACAGGCTTGTTAGTTAAACAGTAGTGGCAGGAAAAGTGATTGAAGGAATCCCGAGGTGAAATACTGGTCACTTTCCCAACAAGGCAAAAGTCTGTAGGAGAACAGTAAACATGGGCTTGTGGCCAGATAAAAAGCAGTCAGTTTTATGTCTGAGTTTCAAAAGAATGTGACAGGGGAGTACCAGTAGCTATAGTCTATGTGGGTTTTACCAAGGTCTTTGACTCAGTTCAGTTCTGAAAGCTGCTAGGAGTACTGGAAAGATTGGGTAGGATCGGGATTAAGGAACTAGTCTAATGCTTGGTTGATTACAAGGACACAGAGGGTTGTGAGAAAAGGGACATGGCATGAATTAGGAAAATAACAAGTGTACTTCTGAATTGAGTACTGTGTTCTGTGTTCAGTTTAGACATATCTGGGAAAGAGAGAATAGGGCAAACTTCTTTGCTGGTGACACAGAGTTAGGATTTATAGTGGAGGATGGGGAGAAGTTTAACAAGTATCTGGAAAAATTGACTAAGTGGACTGAAAACTGGTAGTTAATATTCATCGCAGACAAATGCAGAATAATGCACCCAGGCTATAACCCTGGTGTGACGTATCAGTAGGGATGACTGAAACTGCTATTCCAAAAAAAAAATCCTAATTCATGTTTAGATTTTAAGCCTATTTCTATACTCCCTGTGGCAGGGGATGTTCTTCAGAAACTGGGCTTATAATCAGCTCTCTATAACTATATCACTGATCACCAGCTTGGTCTCTGGACTGACAGAAGCACTATGTCTACCATTGTAATGGTGATGTATAAAAGGGAACACACAGGTACTATATTTATTGATCTAACTAAAGCATTTGATGTGTCTGACCATTCATTCTTTCTTTCTGTATCGTCAGCCCACAGTATTAGCAACAAAGCTTTGTAGTGGTTTCTTAGCTTTCTTTCTTGCCATACATTTTCTGTGAAAAAAAAAACATTCCTCTTCTTCTTCCAAAACTGCCTTACTTAAAGATGTACCTTGTGGTTCTGTTTTATCTCCTTTGCTTTACTCCATATATGCAAATAGTCTTTCTTCAGATATCCCTAATCTGCCTTTTTAATCTGTATACTGATGACCTGATCATCTGTTGATCACATTCTTCTTCTGCTTAGTATTAAAGTGCTTCTGTAACAAGATCTGCTGTTTGTAGTCAACCAGATTGGTTAAAATAAGTTTCTTTTAAAACCGTCCCCCCAAGACTAAAGTATTGCTTGGCTCAACACAGAAGATTAAATTCTCTCCGTCCAACTTCATCATCCTTGACTATGATGGCAACAACCTTAAAACAACATCTTCATTCAAATACTTAAGCTCTAGCTGGACTAAAATCCAAACTTGCAATCATACAGCCACAATATCAAGACTAAAATTCACCAGACTTTATTTTGGGTTTGGTGGGTCTCACAATTTGTATCTCCTTCAGGAAGCGAATCCAGAGGGAAAGATGTTTTAATGACTCAACTAAAATACACCTTTCCTTTAATTTTCTCTGCCTAAAAGACAAACCTTAAATCTCTTCAAACTGTCGATAATAAAATATGTTGTCTTAAATACCTTGTTCCTCATACAAAATATTGCTCTGCATGTAGAAAGCTAATGTGTTATATCTATAGTAAAGAGCACAACTACTTTTTGGCACCCTACTGTTCAAATTTTCAGATCTAAATTTCACTTAGTTTGCAGGTCTGTTCATAGTTTTGAATAAATATATAAGCTTAGATCTCAAATTAAGTCACTCCAAACTAACATCTCCTCAAAAAGTACAAAGATCATTCCTTCTACTTCTAGGCCCAGAAATGTGTTGACTCTTTTCTGAATTTAGGAAAAACTACAAAGGACATATCTTTCATGAGGCTGAATGTCATTCCTTCTGTGATATTATTTAAATTTTATAAAATGGCCTCTTCTTATCTTTGTCATTGTTTCTGTCGTAATCTTTTGTGTCCAGTTTTGATTACAGCAGTAATTCTATATCATAAAATGTGTTTCTTTGTTATTTTGTTTTCCTTCCTTCAGTATCTCTTCACTTCATTCTTCTATTACACTTCCTACTTATTTTACTACTCTTGTTTATATCGTTCTTTCTCCTTTTTCACATTTTTTCTTTTTCTCTCAATTTCTATTTTTCATTTCTTTCTCATATATAATTTCTCCCATTTTCTTCACACTCAGTTCCTTCTCTTTCCTTCTTCTCCATGTTCTAAAAACTAATTTTCACAGTATTGCAGTGCTGTTACGTATTCTTTTCTGTGTTATTTTTCAGAATTTAATTGTCTTTACTGTTTAGCAGAATGCTTGTTTATATGCTTTTTGCTTACTGATATTATACATAGGTTCATAAGTTTGTACTAGGCTAATTGCCCTTGTGGGCCGTTTTAAGCCTAGCCAATTACCCCACATGAGAATCAAATCATGCACCTTGTGTTTGCCAGGTAAACACCTTAACCATTATGCCATCCTCCCACCCTCTCATTGCCACATTTTTGGCATTTCATTACATTTGTTCTTCCTTTCCTCAGGATAAACCTGAAATAGGTAATTTTGGATCAGTACTCTACCGCGATTAACAAGTGTAAGTAATTTGTAAACATAGCATAAAAACAGTCTGTGAGTATTGGGTATACTTATACTGGACCACCAGAAAAAAATGAGAGGGTGGTAGCAGCAGCCAGTATTAAGCTGGGGTGTATCTTCAGGGGCCAGAAGAAAAACAATACTGCTTCTTGTCTGGTTAGTCCTGGTCTTCCACCTATATCATGCCATGTTATCATTTATGTTCTTGAAGTTGCTCCTCTTGACCACTATGATAGTGACTACAATGCCATCCAATTGACATGGATACTTTCCTGGAAATCCTGTTAAATGCCTATAAAGTCCCTGTTCTCAATTAATACACATCAGTAAAATGCCTTTTTTAATGTATGGAGGTGGATCCTCTTCAAAACATCTAAAACCCATAACATCTAATTTCATAACATTGAGACCAGAGCATCTAAAACACATAACATTGAATTTCATAACATCTAACAGTACAAATCACATGAAAATAACATCCCCTCCACATATAACAACATATAACATTTCTTTCTTCAGGAAAATTTTTTTTTTACTGTGTTGAATCTCTCTCAATTATATATATTCTAAGCTGTATTTCTTAAGTGAACTAGTTGTATGTAATGTATTAGTAGATAGTGGGAGTTTTTTCTCCTCCGGCCTGAAAAAAAAAATGATGATATCAGCCAGACTAGCCCGGTCAACAAATGTAAAATAAAATAAAAAATAAAAAAATAAAATAATGACACCAAACTACCAAACACACTTTTTACATTTCTGCAGGGGGGCTTGATACAGTGGGGTTAGGAAATTAACTTTTTCCCCACTGTAGTGCGATCTTGGAGTTGGTATGTTTACTTTACGGGGGGGCCTGGGGGGGCAGTGCCCCCTTCATGGGGGGTGCAGGGAGGCTTGTCCCCTTGCAGAAACATAGTAAAAAGTGTGATGTTATGTTGTCCTATCTCGCCTTCTTTCTTACAGTGATGGGTTCGGAGCCAGTTCTTGGCTCCGACTCGGCCAAATACATAACTGAAAGTCTCAAAGCTGGCTCCTGGCAAGAAGGTATGCCACAATGCAGTGGTGTAATACCCCAGATCTCATTTGCCGCTTTACGAGGTTGGATGCACTCATCTTGGTCATGGCTAAGTTGTGACAAATGTTCTCTTATTTTCCTCTATACTGTTTTATTTGATAATAGATAGCTTATTTTTCAATTATATTTAATTCGTTGTGCATTTTATTACATTACAGTTAGATAGTGATAGTTTTATCCCCTTTGGCATGGCTTTTTCTGTCACTTTGTAGGCCTACTGGTATCCCTTGTAGTGGTTGTTGTTTCTGTCTGTTAGTTTTATTAATAGCTCGTTTAAGTTAGAGAGCTATTCGCCCATTTAAGTTAGAGGGCTTGTAGTTAATTGTTGTCTTGTCTGGAAAATAGGACCATTTGAGTTAGAGGCCTTATTTTTTTCTCTCTGGATGTCTGTTTCCTTGTGTTTTCCATAGTTACTATTCAGTGTAGCTGTGACAGTTCAATAGTTTATAGCTAAATTTTCTTGTTGTTGTTGTTGTTTTTCTGGTCTTATCTTAATGATGTCTAAAGACCCAAAAGAAAGGGAACATAAACCTTCTGGCTTTAAAAAATGCCAGAAGTGCTCGCAAAAAATGTCCATCACAGATAGACATGTTATATGTGTCTATTGCCTTGGTGCTATTCACCTACAAGAAGACTGCACCTTTTGTCACTCTTTCAGTGCAAAAGTACTTCAAGAAAAAAGAAACAAACTGATCCCGCCAACTTTTGAGGAAGCAATCCATAGTTCTTCTTCCTGTTCTTCTCCTTCCAAAAAGGAAAAATCCCAGGAAAAGACATTCACATGCAACATCGGCTCAATCAGAGCCACCAGTCAAGCTACAAAAAATCTCTAAGGCTACTACCTCCTCAGCTCCACAGTCCTTGGAGCCGTCGGAGGTCATATTAGTTGACAAGCCTGGTACTTCAGCTCCAAAGTCCTCAGAGCCACAAGATACCTCTACTTGGAGCCAGTCCTTGGATATTTCACCAGTCTCCCCACACTGAAATTTCCAATTCTGCACAGGTCTCGCTCTCCATCCTTATCTTCCAGGTCCACCAGGAGCGTATCAGACAATGACGTGGAATGGGTGGTGCACAGATGCCTGAGGTTGTTGGCGCTGACTAAATTATTCTCGGCTCCGACCCATTTGGTCTTGGAGCCTACTGTACCAATTATACCCACTGTTGTTCTTCCTCTGAGCCAAGCTAGACATTCGGAGCCAGAGTGCTTGGTACTGTTTCCTGTGGATCCTTCGGTTCTGAGACTCTCTTCGGTGTTCATGGAGCCGACTTCTAGTCCGACTCTCTCTGTGCCGTCCAGAGAGTCTGGGAGCCAAGGTTCCCCGGTCGGCCCTGGGGGGGATTTTCGGTCCTGACCTTCTTCGGTGCCGAGTCTCCCCCTCGGAGCATCGGCCGGGTTAGCTCAGCTCCCACATCGGCTTCGGGTTCGATTGTGTTGGTTCCGGTGCCTTCCTCTGTCTCCTCAGAGCTGAGGGAGTCTTCGGAGCTGGCGGGATTTGCCTTTGAGCTGATGAGGAGTGTGTTATCTGCCTGTTCAGCACCACAGAGTGGTACTAGCACTCGTCCCCCTAAGGTACCGGCTACTGTCTCGGCATCGCCCATTCCAAAGGACAGCAGAGACCCAGAGCCTCAGGATCCCCCAGTGGGAGAACCCTTCTCCTCCTAGGCCTCCCCAGAATATCCTTCTGAGGAGCCACCCTGGAAGAGAACTTGAAAGAGGAAGCATGTAGACTCCCCAGATGAGTCCGTCACTTCAGACACTGATCTCGATGAGTCGGAAGGGTCCCCACGGTCATCCTCTGATGATATGTCATTTGCAGATATTCTAGAGATCCTGAAGCAGAGAGGCGGCTGGCAGGCATCCACCCCTTCTGAAGGCTTTTGGATCTCAATCTTCAGCCTCCTGGGTGCCTTCGCCTTTCGATGAGCTAATGGACCTGTTCAATGGAAAGGCTTGGGAGTCACCTGACACAATGGGACCAGTCCCTCGGAGGCCAAATAAATTCTTGTGAGCTCCTTCGGGAAAAGATTTCCTCACTAAAGGGGTACCTGTAGATGCTATAGTGGAGGCAGCAGCCACCAAGAAGGAACTTGCAGAGACTTTCTCATCTGTTCATCCTCAAAATAAAGACTCTCGAACGATGGATAGATACGGGAAGTGTGTCTTTTCGTCAGCAATATTTTCACTCGGATCGCTGAACTACCTATCCCACTTTACAAGGCTACAAAGAGATCTCCTAAAAGATCTAGGAGATACTCTACAAGGTACATTAGCTGCGGGGGTGAATGAGAAGGTCTCCTCCCAACTGTCTACCTTAAATTCCATTGTCAACTCCTACATGAGGCTCATATCCTACGCAGCAGATGGAGCGAGCAGGGCAGCGGGTTCCAGAGTTTCCCTTAGGAGGCACTCTCGGATGCACTTGTACAATTTTGTGGAGCCCTTTAAGACTACTTTTACTAACGCCTCTTTTGATGGTTCCTCACTCTTTGGATCCAAAGTAAAAGACACTCTAACCCGGTGCGAGCAGGAAGGAAAAACTCTCTCTGCCATTGGAATACATTTTTCTGTACCTTCAAGACCTTATCCTAAAGGCCAGAAGAGTGGAAAAATGTGGTTCAAAAGATCCTGGAGAATATTCCAGGATGCATGGGATGATTCCTTCCCCAGGGGCAGAGGGGGAGGCAGTAATGATAGATGCCACCCCAGAGGCAGAGGGGGCCCGCAGAACCAGGGTGACCGCGATTCCTTTCATGGACGCCCTTATTAGAGCTCCTGAAAGGAGGCCCAACTGCTCCACACTGGAGGCAGTCATTGGATGTTTATCCATGTACCTAGAAGCCTGGCAAACTATCACAAGAGACAAATGGGTACTAAAAATAATATTCAGAGGATACTCCATCTGATTTTCCAATCTTGTTCCACAGACCAGAACAATGCCAGATGTTCCACCCAATCTAAGGGAGCAAACAACTATAGACATTCAAATGTTGCTGCACAAAAGAGTCATCCAAGAAGTCCCCGCAGACCAAATAGGATTCGGAACTTACTCAAGATTCTTTTTGGTGCCAAAAAGAACAGGGGACTGGAGGCCCATATTAGACCTAAGCAAATTAACCGAATCTGTCAACAAGTCAAAGTTCCGAATGACACTGCAGTCTATCCTTCCCTTTTTAAGGAAAAATGATTGGATGTGCTCAGTAGACCTTCAAGATGCTTACTACCTCATAAAAATGGACAGGAGATCAAGAAGGTACTTACGCTTCCGGCTTGGAGACAGTTATTACCAGTTTTGAGCTCTGCCCTTTGGTCTCACTACAGCCCCCAGAGTGTTCACCAAATGCATGGCGGTAGTCACAGCTCACCTGAGGTGTGTAGGATTCCAAGTGTTTCCCTGTCTAGACAACTGGCTCGTATCTGCCACCACCAATCATCTACTCCAACAAGCGAGGGATCTAATTTTAAACATTTGCACTCAGCTGGGTATTCTAGTCAACTTTCAGAAATCTGCCTTGTTGCCCTGCCAACATATTACATTTATAGGTGCAGATCTAGACACCTCCTTTATGGTAGCATGTCTTCCAAAAGAAAGAATTGTAGCACTCAGACAGCAGATACTTCACCTCCTTCCCAAGACCAAAGTGAAAGCATAGGTAATTCTAAGATTACTAGGAACAATGGCTTCCACGATTGCACTAGTCCCTTTTGCCAGAATGCACATGAGGATCCCTCAATAGCTGTTGTTCTCCCAATGGTCACTTCAGGAACTTCCGAAGTCTCACCTGATCAGAATAATGGAATCATGCAAGAACGACTTAAGATGGTGGATACACTCCACTCATGTGACCATAGGGAGACCCTTTGTTCCACATCAACCCATAGCTACAGTGACTACGGATGCTTCCCAGATAAGGTGGGGGAGCATTATCTGGGAAGAACAGTCCAAGGAACATGGCAAGAACACGAGGCTCACTTGCATATAAATGTCCTAGAGATGAGAGCAGTGCTTCTTGCGTTGCAAGCACTTCACAACTCTCTCCCTCTAGGGACAATTGCAATACATACAGACAGTATGTCTGTGGTTTGGTACATAAACAAGCAGGGGTGAACCAGATCTTACCCCCTTTGTTGAGAGGCCCTAAGAGTTTGGCAATAGGCAGTTTCTTCCCAGCATTTTCTGATAGCAGTGCACATTCCGAGGAAGTCCAGCGTGATAACAGGCAAGCTGAACAATCTTAATGCCCCACGAGTGGTCTCTCAATCAGAATGTAGTGGAAGTGATTTTCCAAACATGGGGCCAGCCTTGCTGCGATCCGTTTGCCACTCCCATGAATGCTAAGTGCAGCAACTACTTTACCCTAATCCCCCCTCCGGGAGAGACACCGAGAGACGCACTTGCTCACAATTGGCTCTCTGGACTTCTGTATGCTTTTCCTCCATTTTCTCTCATACCCAGAGTCATTCAGAAAGCACAGGACTCGGGAAGCAGGATAATTCTCATTGCTCCTTACTGGCCTCTCCAAGTTTGGTTCCCCTTCCTTTGGCCTCATCTTCAGGAGAAGCCTTGGACTCTGGAACCAGTGCCAGATCTGCTGACTCATATGTCAGGGGAACTTCATCCTTCTCTCCACACCCTAAAATTGACAACTTGGCTACCCCACTTCCCAATTTAGTCAGGCTTCACAATTTAACTCCTACAGTTAAACATATCTTAATGTCCACTCATAAAGCTTCCACTAGAAAACTGTATTCTAGCAAATGGAAAAGGTTTTCCTTTTGGGCTCAAAACAGAAACATTGATCCTTTTTCTGCACCTGTCCATTCTATTTTGGAATTTTGGTGGAACTCTTCCAGCAAGGTTCAGCTGCAGCAACCATCAGGGTTCAACTCATTGCAATTTTAAATTTCCACATTAGTGATTCTGTCTCCAGCTCAATGTCACACAGGCTGTGTAGAGCCTTCTTAAAATGTGCCTCCTCATTAAGGCCTCCTTTAAGGAGCCCCTTTCTCCTTGGGATTTAAATTTTGTTCTGTCTCATCTCACGTTACCACCTTTTGAGCCCTCATCATCTTCAGACCCCAAGTTCCTTTCCTGGAAAACTTTGTTTCTGGTGGCTATAACTTCTGCTAGAAGAGTGTCAGAGTTGCAAGCTCTTTCTATTAAAATGCCATATTTGATTTTTCATAAGGATAGGTTATCCTTGTGAACTAATCCATCTTTTTTACCCAGAGTCTCTTCTCCAAACAACATAAATCAATCTATAGAGCTTCCAGTGTTCTTTCCTAATCATAGCAATAAGGCAGATTACAAATTACATCAACTAGATGTGCATAGACAACTCAGATTCTATTTGCATAGGACCAAAGACTTTAGAAAGTCTGACCAATTATTCGTATCCTCTGATGCAAAAAAGGGTATCTCAATTTCTAAAACTACTCTTTCCAGTTGGCTTTCTAATTGCATTTCATTCATTTGTACCTCAAATCACAGAGATTTACCTTTCAAAGTGAAGGCTCATTCCACTAGACCAATGACTATGTCATTTGCCTTTCAAGCCAGAATTCCCGTGGATAATATTTTTGCAGCAGCTACTTGGCCCACTCCACATACTTTTATCACGCATTACAAAGTGGATTTGGCCTCCAGGGACAGTGCCTCCTTTGGTTCCATGGTGCTTAATGGTGTATTCCCGTGAGCCACCCAGGGTAAAGGTGTTAAGGACCCTGTCCCATCATTGTAAGAATGAAGGCGAGATACGACAACATAACATAAAGAAGTTATGTACTCACTATAATGTTCCATGTTTGTTGTCCATCTCGCCGTTCATTCTTACGAACCCTCCCTCCTTCCCCCTGCCAAAGATTCCTTGTGGACCTGGTAGATGTTTTTCCTACCTTCAGGAGTTTTTTGTTTCAGTTTTATATATATATATATATATATATATATATATATATATATATATATATATGTTTGTATATATGTATATAGTATACATATCATTCAGTAGTAGCAGCAAACAAGATCTGGGGAAGTGCACCACTGCTTTGTGGGATACCTTCTTGCTACGAGCCAGGTTTGAGACTTTCAGCTATGTATTTGGCCGAGTTGGAGCCGAGAATTGGCTCTGAACCCATCATTGTAAGAATGAACAGAGAGATGGGCAACAAACATGGAACGTTATGGTGAGTACATAACTTCTTTTTTTGGTAGTTTGTTGTCATTATATGTGGAGGGGATGTTATTTTCTTGTGATTTGTAGTGTTAGATATTATGAAATTATATGTTATGGGTTTTAGATGTTCTGGTCTCAAGGTTATGAAATTAGATGTTATGGGTTTTAGATGTTTCAAAGTAGACCCATGGAGGCTAATACACAGAAGGTACTACTCAAAAAGAACAGCATTGCTTGTGGATGATCAAGGGAAAGGACCACAGGCATTTTACTGGCTATTGTTACATCCTCAGAAAGAGATCCAGTTCAGGATCTACTTGGCTTTCCTAGTGGTTTCTTTTTTTTCTGACATTTACATCCTTCACTGGATGTAAAAGTTATTTTTTCATTGTTGTTTCTATTTACAATATTTAACAGCTATATCTGAATTTAAATGGTCATCAGCTGATGAGTTTGGGTACACTGTATCTGCTATAACAGTGTAGTGGAAGCAGGAGATGAGGTGACCAAATTCAAAAACTGTTGAGTTATGTAATCAGCTGTTCTATCCTGTGGTTAATTTTCCTGACCTTTGTTTATTTAAGCCCCAGTGATTCATTCTGGCAGTAGCCACATAAACAGTGCTTATTGCCATGCTCAAACTTAGCAGAGTACTGATCCCACTAGGTATCTTCCACTGACATATTGGATACTGTCCCACTCCTGACAAGTAATTCCAGATATTCATTATTAGAGCACCATTGCAGTAGCTTAAACTGTATGGTTTATATCTTGCAAAGGATATGACAACTGGCCAGCATCCAAAGCTTTTAGTGTAGTTTCCAAGTACCCTAACAACTGAACAGCTTGAGGAGAGGCATATAAAGTTAATAGTTAGCACACCTCAAGAAGACACTTAGGATTGGGAGATAGGCACATCCTGTGCGGCTGTTGGGCTATCCTTTGCAGGCAAGGGAGAACCGCTCTTGCCAGTCTCAGAGAGTGACATGGTCAGTGGTTTACCAGAACGTTGACCTAAGGTGCCTGATTCCTGGAGAAGAGCCCCATCTTTGGGTCAGTCTTTTTCTTGTGTGGGGGGGGGTCTCCTAGGAAAAGAAAACAGAAAGTTAGACATGTCTGTGTCATACTTTGAGTATTGTAAAAGGAGAAATAATCTGTTATAGTTTTATTTAGCAACAAATGATCATTTGTTCCATATGACTTTCTTTTATTACCTTTTTTTTCTATTGCCATAATTGATTTTTTTCTAAACACTGTCTGCATCAATTTCAGTATATAATTTGTATATTGTTGGAAGCCAAGTTATTGGTCTATATATACTTCTTAAGATGGTATGCAGGCTTACTCTTAAGGAGGAGTATAATTTTTCCTGTGTTAAAGATCATGTCTTTTTGGAATACGCATCTTTATTTAAATAATATGCTCTTCCAAATGGTGGCCCATTGGCTCATCATGCTGCAACATTACCTGTATCAGAATTGTCACAATTTCCTTGTCCTTCTCTTGTTATACGTTATCTGTGTCCATGGTTTTCTGTTTTGGAGCTTTTCTTAATTTTGTCTCAATTTCTCTGGCAGTTATTTCATCACAAAGAACAAAACCACACTCTATGCTGTAGGCTGGACAACCAATATGACACTTCAGTAGGGAAAAATTGTATTTAATCCACAAAACTAGCAATGAAACGGCACGTAATCGGCCAAACACAATCACGCGCTTTCGTCCTGCCAGAGAACTTCATCAGAACTGTGTAATTACTAACAAGTAACAATTAAATATACCACATTAACCAATCAACACTAAAAAACAATTAAATAATTTAAAAATTTTTTAAAGAAAAATACAAGTGTTACTATTTACAAATGCATGACGGCAATGCATTTGTAAATAGTAACACTTGTATTTTTCTTTAAAAAAATTTAAAGTTATTTAATTGTTTTTTAGTGTTGATTGGTTAATGCAATGTATTTAATTGTTACTTGTTAGTAAGTACATAGTTCTGATGAAGCCCTCTGGCGGGATGAAAGCGCTTGACTGTGTTTGGTCAATTGCGTACCGTTTCATAGCTGGTTTTGTGGATTGAATACAATTTTTCCCTACTGAAGTGTTGTTATTGGTTGTCCAGCCTACAGCACAGAGTGTGGTTTTGTTCTTCGTGGTGTTTGTACTCTACTACCCTGGTTTGTGGTTTCCAGTTATTTCATCACACTTCATATATTCCACATCAAAGCTCTTTAATGTTTCTTTTAATTCTTCTATCCATTCACCTTCTTTGTTATGTTCAACAGACTTCATAAATACTTCTCCAGAATGTACCTACGTCTTTTCTTTGGTGATATTTCTATTTCCTCTGCTTTATTTTCTAGTTTTGTATAAAACTGTTGTAGGTTATTAATGAATTGCTTATTTTGTACTGTTCCTTTATATTTATCCGCATTCAGTCTAAGTTTGTTTTTCTGATTGTGTTGATATCTTTAGTTTAATAGTGGAAGCAGTATATGACAAATCCTGGTCTGTTTTGATACTGTGTACTGCTTTTACCACGTCTATATTTCTAATTGTTTTTGATGATCTGTCCCCTTTACTATATTTGTTTAACAGTGATACTTCTTGTCTTAATTGCTTTGATAGTTTTCTCTGTTCACTGTTTCCATGGTGGAACATGTTTGCTTTCTTTCCTTTATTATTCTATATTTTTCTGATAACCCTTCATCTGTTATTAGTGTAGATGCATGGTAATATATTCTATTTACTTCTGTTATATCACATGAATTTCTTTTAATAGCCCTGATTACTGTGTTCATCTGTTTTACTAATCTTCTAACATTTTATGTCTTATTTGTTTTCTGTAATCTTTTTCTTTCATCTATCTTAATATAGCTATCCATTTCTATTAAATCAAGCAGGTCTCCCTTAGATCATTTTCTTCTGGACTAACAACATCTTCTTTGCTCTCTGTTTCCTGCAAGTGTTCTACAGAAAATTCCAGAACATCTTCCTGTGGCTTATCTTCTTCAGATTTATCCTGCTACATCTACTGCTCCTCTATATTGGGACACAGTGGCTCATCATGCTGCAACATTACCTGATTCAGAGTTGCCCTGGTTTCCTGCTCTTTCCCTTACTGTACAACTTAACTGGACTATAGTACTGGTCTCCTACAGAAGGTTCAAAAGCATCACCGTGTGGCAAAACTTCTCCATATACCTCCCACTCCACCTAATACTCCTTAATCTGGGGACCCATAGTTCCATCATATGTGACACTACCTGTGTTGGAGTCTCAGCACTAAACCCTTCACCTCACAGATAGTCCATTACTTTAGTTTCCATTTTTTTTTTACTTTGACCTCACCAATGCTCTTGTCTACATTCCCCTTTGTGATCTTATGTTTATTTTTTATAAAGTTCAATAACCCAGTGCTTCTGAATGTATTTCTCTGCAAATATTTTCGGAGCTGCATTTTTTTTGTATTGATTAGTTTTTCTTTTTGTTTGTGTATATATGGCACCATACCAGATCTCTCTTTATTTAACCATGTCCATGCTTCTTTTTTATGCCTTTCAAAAGGCTATTTTTTTTTCTTTAAACTTTCTCACTTCTACTGATGATTCTTTTTTCATGAGGCCTAATGCTTCTTTGTCTATATGATGTTTTTTTATCTGTTCTATTAAGGAGCATACCTTTTTGTTTGAGGCATTTGACAGCTTTTCTTGTGCAAGTATTTTGTTCCTCTAATTTGTCTGCCTCCTGAAATTCTTGGCTTGTTGCATAATAGAAACAACAGATCATTTCTTGATTATCCTTAACAATCCTCTTTGTTGTCCCTATGCCTATTTCTTGGCCTGTCAGTTTTTGTGTTTTTTGTGGACTACCTCTTTCTTCTACCACAGGAGGGTATTGCCCAACCAGTCTTGAGCCTAGCCTAACAGTGTGGTAGAAACATTTCCATGTCTTGTGGATTTTACCCTGCCTTTTTTCCTGTATTAGCATGTATGTGTACAACAGGGGTTGGGAGGGTGGCTTAATGGCTAAGGTGTTTGCCTTACAAACACAAAGTGCAGGGTTTGAGTCTCACAAGGGTAATTGGCTAGGCTTAAAATGGCTCACAAGGGCAGTTAGCTTAGTACTAAACTATGAACCTAGGAGTTAGCACTATTTTAATTCTAGGATCTGAGCGTCCAGTTTTCTTTTTTCTTTTTTGACATATCTTCATCCATGATATATAATATTCATTCTATGTATCAGTATTGTCTTGGTAAGATTTTGTAAAAAGGGGGTCCACCACTTGAAAGCACTTGCCAAGACATAAGGATAAATTCAATTCCAGCAATACAGCAGTACTACTCTCCTTATTGCTGATTTCATCTCTCCATTTGGACCCATTTTCATCTCTTCATTCCATACCCTTTCATATCTCCATTTGGATACCTTTTATCTCTCCATTTGGACCATGTTATTGGGAAATGAGACATGTTCAAGGATAGGGATTCTGATAAGAAGTGAGGAAATAAAAACTGAAGATAAAAGATGCAAATGCATATACAGATAGTTTTGAATTAAAAAGATATTTGAAGAAATATACAGTTATGTAATGATCAATATGTCAATAATTATGGTGGGAGACCTTACTTGCAGCTTAAGGAAGGAAAGAGGTAAAATAACACAAGGTGTTAATGTGATGAAAGAGTTGATTAAATGTGGTGGGTTGACAATAGGAAAATAGGGGACTGGACTTACAGAAGGGAATGATTAAACTTGAAGAATATTATTTAATAAATTCAAAAGATGTGAAAGAAGTAATGGGAAAGAAATGGTTGACATTTCAGATCACATAACAGTAGGGGCTAGAATAGTAGATGATAGAGATGTAAAAGAAGGAAAAGAAATACAAAGGTTTATTGATGAAGTTAGCAAAAAGGATGAAATGAAGGAAGAGCATAGAAAATTATGCAAAGAACATATAATGATGAATGTGTACTATGAAATTTGAACATATTGGTGGTTGTTGCAAAAGGAAAAGTTTAAAACAATTTTTTAGGAGTTGAGAAGAATGAAAAGAAGAAATAAGGTGGAATATGAAGAAACTATGAGAATGTATGGAAAATAGATAAAACAAGGTAATGAGATAATAAGAGAAATAGAATGATAATTGTATGAAAAACCAGAATATAAAGACAATGATGTATAGATATAAAAATCTTTATAAAAGGAAAAAATAGGGCATTTTATCATAATGAAAGAAGTTGATATAAGATAATGGAAGATGGATGAAATATTAGATGAAGAAAAGGTAATATAAAATATACAATCTAAAATATAAACCAATTATGGAAGTCGTTGAAAAATAGAAAGAAAAAGCAGAAGGAGAAAATGGAAGGTAAAAATTACATTTGAATTAGTAAGAAGCATCTAGAAGTGAAAATTAACATGGAAGAATTGTAGGGAAGCTTAAGAGAGGTAAGGTGGAATTACCAACTGGTCTGGATTTACAAAGTTATGAATATAAAAGAATGGATAAAGGTGAAAAAAATTAAAATATTGACTGGGTGGTTGGAGAAAGGTATAAAAGAAGAAGAGATGTGTGGTGAGATGATTAAATTTATATGGAAAATGAAAGAAAAGATATAAAACTGGATGCCAGTAAAACTAAGAAATACAAATTATATTTTTGTATAAAAATAATGCAAAAAAGGATCAGAAAATATTGGTGAAGTTAAAGGAGATAGATGATTCTTTTTTCGTATAAAAGGAACATATGTAAAAGAAATGTTAGTAATGATAAAAGAACTGTTAGATATGATATTGAAAGAAAACAAGGAGATACGATGAGTAGCATATGATTTAGCAAAAACATTTGACTGGGTGAGCCCTGGTAACAGTTTGGAAGGTACTGGATACATAAGTAAGTGGAGAAAAAGTCATGAATATAACAAGACTGTTATAAAATCCTGGGTGAGTATTACAGTAAGTGGAGAGATGGAAAGAAAAGTAAGACTTAATAACAGAGGAGTTAAACAAGACCAGGGAATAAAGCACCAAGGAAGGGAACAAAATGAGCCACACCGAACTTTAATATGTAAAAATAACACACCACATAAACACATTAACAAGATCACCACATTTTCATCTAATCACATAAAGACTTCAGATGCATATACAGAATAACAAAAACATGTACCTTATATTCAAAAAGATGTAAAGTAGCCACCAATGATGGTAAATATCCAGTTATCCAACTGGCTATCTCCATGTCTGTAAACTTTGAATAAAAAGTAAAAATATAAGAAATGAATAATAGAATAGTGAAATAAAAAGTATATATATTATGACATGTACAAATAAATAAATAAGTATTAATTCCATTTTAAAAAGTCCAAAATAGTAAACCTACGTTATATATAAAATCCTAATTAAAATCTTCCTAAGAGCAGTAATGTAATCCTAACCAATCGCTCCATCTAGTGGAAAAAATGCATGTAAAGACACAAATATAAAACCACCTAAGTTCTTGGTGAAATGTTAACTACTACTAAAATATTGCCCTCATATAAAATATCAGTTTCCTGTTTATGTTTATATTTTAAATAGACTTCAAAAAGACATTAATAGTTCATAACTTAGCTGCCCTCATTTTAAGCACAGGGGTTAAGGAAATATTTTCATTGAGATCTGGTAGCTTATTGCCTTCCAAAGTTATCTGGCAATATACTTCTTTGAATTCAATTTTGGTTTCCCAAGGCCCTCTTCTAACATCTATGGGTTTCTCCTCTCAGGACAAAAAATAAAACCTTAGCCCCTGTGCAATTCAATGTGTGCTTGTAGAGTACGTTCTTTTCATTTTTCATCTGAATGTCATAATAGTGCTCATACATTCTTCTCCGCAGTCTACGCTCAGTCTTACCAGTGTGGAATGCATCACATGCTGCACATAGGGCCAAATAAACCATCCCTAATGTATTGCAATTGGAGTATGTTTTCCCCTCAATATGTTTGTTCCTACTCTTAATATAGACCCTCTCCTTATGAATGATGTGTGAACACTGGTAACAAACACCACATTTAAATGTCCCCTTCTTTCTTTTATTGTTACTATTAATTTGAGTGCCCCTGTGCTCCAAAATGTCCTTAATATTCTGTCCTTTCCTAAGGATAATTTTAAATGATTTACCAAACACATTGACTAAGTCAGTTAGACACCCAAACCTTTCCCATTCCTTTTCAACAATATTTTTAATCACTAGGGCATCACCATTGTATTCTGTTACAAAAGCCCTTTTAAAATCTTCATCTTGTTTATTAATGCCTTTGCCACCTATGTTTCTCCTTGAGTATACCATATCTTTTCCCATAAGGGGAGGAAATGTATTGTTCCTGCCTCTAAAGACTTTGTCCTTAACATTATCAATAAACCTTTTAGGGTAGCCCTGCTCTTTAAACATATGTTCTAACAAATTACATTCTGTGTGGAAATAAGTATTGTCAGATGTCATTCTGCTTGCCCTAATGTATTGCCCCTTGACAATACTCTTTTTTTGATGTGTCAGGTGGGCACTCGTAAAATATAAATATGAATTGGAAAACGTCTCTTTTCAATACACTGTAAATTTGAACCCCCATTTGTCTTATGGAGGGAGAAATCCAATTAATTCATTCTGTCATAGCTAATGTTGTAAGTAAATTTGAGAAAATCAGTGGTCTCCCCAATATAGGCAATGAATTCCTTTAGTCTATCTTTTGTGTCTACCCAGAGTAAACAAATATTGTCCAGGTATCTTTTATACAATGTTCAACAAGATGGATAGATAGAGTTAAGTACAAATGTTTGACAGTACGATGTTGGCATAGGTGGGGGCACAACAGGCCAGGCCCCCATAGCTACACTTTTATTCTGTTTGAAAAACTCTCCCTCAAAAACAAAATGTAATTATTTTTCAGTACTAACTGAATAAGTTCAAGACATGTACAGAACTCATTGTGGGAGAGTCCATCCCTCTGGACTAAAGCTTCTTCAAGCCATTCTATGGCATTATCATGGGGTATAACAGTAAATAAATCTACATTGTCAGCAGTGACACAAGTAATTCTCTCATCAAAGGTTCAGGTCTAATGCAGTTTAGAAAATCCCATGAATCTTTTAAAATTTCTCTCTCACCCATCCATAATCTTTTCAGCTTATAGTCTAAATATTTAGCCAAAGGGACCGTTTTGGATCCTTCCGCAGAAACTATAGGTCTTAGGGGTGGCTCCAAAGTATCCTTATGTACTGTCAGAATTTAAAAAATTGTAGATAGTTTTGTTCTGTCATTCCTTAAATAATTATAAGTGTCAAGACTTATAGATCTGTCAACTAATAGATCATTCAGGGCTAGGTCTATTTTTATATCTATGTTTACTTCATTTTTTGACACTCTAATATATTTGGTACTGTCCACTAAAATCACTATCATTTAGCTTCATAAAGGATGGTATCCATTAAAACAATTCCCCCACCCTTACCAGATTTCATCACCCTCAAGTTTTTGTTAGACTTAATCTCTTCCAACACCTTCTTTTTGTCTGAGGTAAGATTAGGTCCACATTTATTATTTCAAACACCTTTCCTTAGTTCATTCTCAACAAAGGTCTCAACATTTTTAATTGGGGGTGTAAGGGTGATGTAAGGGGGGATTGTATGTATTCTTCATTTTTATGGTCCCACTATAGCTGCAGACCTGATTACCAGGAGCTAACACCTCCAAATTCATTTTCTGCACAAACATTTTGAGGTCTATTATAACTTTACTAAGTTCGCATTTCTTATATTTTTATATATTTTTTATGTTTTATTCATCATTGGTGGCTGCTTTACATCTTTTTGGATATAAGGCACAGGTTTTTATTATTCTGTATATGCATCTGATGAAGTTTTTGTGTGATCAGACGAAAATATAATGATCTTGTTAATAAGTTTTATGTGGTGTGTTATTTTTGCGTACTAAAGTTTGGTGTGGATAAAAAGGTTCATTTTGTTCCCTTCCTTGGTGCTTTAGTCTATGGCTTTGTGGTTGGATCTATTTGGACTCCATTCTCCTTGTTTTTGTGGATTTTCGAGGAGTTAAACAAGGATACCCCTAACCATGTGTCTTTATTGTATTGGAGATGAATTCAGTAATATAAGCATGCACTTATGGAACGTGAGAAGCAATATGGGAGATGGAGAACATGTGTTTATCATACTTATGTGATTTGGTTATGTAGATATAAAAAGGTATGACTGAGTGACATCATGGTAAGGACTGAAAAATTGTTAAACATCTGTATTACAGTTAAACAAATTGAAGAGTAAAGGTGCTGGTGAATTTAAGAAAATGAACTGGATATATTATAGCTGAAATAAAATAAGTGTATTGGGAGTGAAATTTGGAGAGTATGTAGGTCTAATAGAACAGTAGAAAGAAATAATGGAAGAAACTAAAATGTTATTGGTTTGGCAGAAAAAAAATTTTTTCACTTAAGAAAAAATGTAAAAATATTTAATATGTCTGTATTGGGAAAACTATCATATTTGGGGGCTGTATATTTCCAGACAAGAATGAGAAAGAACTGTTAGAGATATTTTCAGTTTTATTTAGGAATTAAGAGTGGACGCAGTTATAAGAGTGGTGATATTAAAGAGGAAGAATGTTTGAATTTTAAAAATCCTGTAGCATATTTGCCATTTATGCATCTGTTTTTAGGTACTAAGACATTTAAAATAGAGAGAATAAAAACTGATAGTAAAATATTTTATGTGAGATATGAAGAAGTATAGAGAAATGAAAGGGATAAAGAGAAACAGTAGGCAGCAAAAGATAGAAGGGAAAGAGTATAAAATTAAAGTTATGGATGTTAAAATTTAATGAAAATGACAGATAAAGAAAGGAATGGTATAATATGGTCATGGAAAATAGTACTTGGTGTATCCATGGAAAAAATTAAAACAAGAGTCAAAGAATGCTGAAAAATAGAAGGAAAGAGTTTGGGATGTTTTATGAGGCAGGAGTTTTTTTTGTTGAGAATTTTGCTGTTTAAAATACTAATAAAAGGTAATATAAAATATAAAGCAGTAGAGAAAAAGAAATGTAATGAATGTAACGAGGAAAAAATAACCAAGCATTGTTTTTTGCAATGTTAAAATAATTAAATGTTTTAGAGAAAGTTTAAAATAAGTCTAAATAGGGAGGATTCCAAAATAAAAATATGGATATGATATTGTTTGGAAAGTAAGAGAAAGGAAGGAAATATAAACTTAGGAAATGGAATAAAATTTTGTTAGTAGCAGTATGGGTACTGTGGAAAAAAAGATGTGATGGATTGTTGTATAAAAAATAGAGCTGATAAAGATGTCTTAGTCAAAATAAAAAGATGGTTAAAAAAAGGATGGACATAGATGGAAAGATAAAGAGGTAAAAGAAACAATAAAAGAATATTTGATTCTGCTAATATGAAGAGAACATTACTAATGTTAAAGTGTAAATATTACGAATATGAAAGTGTAAATAATATAAAATGTCTATAGTGTATAGTGTTAAGATGTACAAATGAAGCAACCCCTAGTCTTTTTGGATCATTTACATCCATCTGAGCTACCACCAATTCAGGTAGATGAGACTTCATTTGAAAGGACTTGACATGAAAGACAGCATGGGATAAGAAACACAACCAAGGGCATTGGTTTTTAATTTTAATGTGTAAATGCTATAAAAGTCCATAGAGTGTATTGTATGAGCACTGGGAGTGCACACTGTTTTCACAAATTTGTCATTCTGTGCCAGAGTACTCATTCATCATGAATGGTTTTTGCAACTTTTAAAACTTTTTTTCTGTACTCTGTACTTAGACTGTTTTCACTTTGCTTATATATACACATTCAAAAATGTTAATGGAATTACAGTTATAGCCAGAAATTACATTTAACTCCCACTGCACAATTCGCAGAATATTGATTCATGAAGATTGCATTTTTATTAACTGTAAAACAGTGTCTTTGAGTATGGTATAAACCAAAACAAGTGTAAGCTATATTAGGTTTACTTTCAAAAGACTAAGTTAAGCAATATGTCAGAACTGTACTCACCTGTGGGGGACATATCATCTCAACTCAACTGGCCAGTTGTGTATCTGAGGACAGCATATAGAGGAGTGTACTATTTATTGTTATACTTGACAGCTTTAAATTTTATTTTATTGGAATAAATTGAGTACAGGATTTTTTAAGAAAGCTTACCATTTCCAAAATCTACATTTGAAGTATCTAGAGTGGACTGGTGTTTCTTCCATGATTGGATCATTGTCTTACACCACTGAATGCCAGGACAGGCTTCAGCAACCCCTAATAATGTAAAGATGGTACTGGAAAATGAAAGAATTACTATATTTTGCATACTAGTTTTACAGTCTGTACCAAGTGGGAGTACAGCCCCAGGATACTCAAGCTATATATACCATTCCCCTGAGGTACTACAAAGTATTGGTTGCATATAACGTTGGGGACATTGTGGTGCTCCCCAGCCAAATTTATTTTCTAATCTAGCACTGTATGAAATATTGATTTTTATGAAGGATGAACTGTCAGAAGTTCATAATTTTAGTGTTGTAATGTATTGGACACACTTCTCAACTGCCCCTGTTTAGGAGTAATGTTTCTATTTTCAGACCTGATTTTGTCCTTCATAGGATGCCCCTTTTTTTTCAAGTTATGTCCCGAGATTCAGGTTTGATTTACCCCTTCAAACAATTTTTTGAATTTTTTTTATCACTTGTGATTTTTTTTTCTTAAATTTTTTATTGATTTTAGAAAATTAATGTAATTTCATACATTTGCAATATAAAACAATAATTCACACAGGCTAACAGCTATATAAGATGTTACACATTTTACATTTAAAATGTAATTCCATTAGGTATTACAGTCATCTCTCTCCATTATTTCATTCACTTTCTTCCATGAGTTGAAATAAGATGTGGTTCTTTCTGTTCTCAGTCTAATGGTTCTCATTAATATTCATGATGCATTCAAAACAATGTTTTTGTATGCCTTAAATGTATGTGAAGTCTTGCTTTTCTAATTTGTAGCAATGGTTTTGCCTGCTATAACCAATAGTGTCCATAACAATTAAAATTTTGTTCTAGCAACACATTGGGGTATGGGAGCATTAAACAGGATTAAAGAGTTAGACAAATGAAAATTATCATTAAAGAGTATTTGCAAGAAAAAATAACTTTATCCCAAAATGGCTTAAATAAATGACAATCATAAAACATATGCCTCCAAGTTGCTGTCAAGTTCCTTTTACATCTCCAACACCTTAAACATTATTTCCATTTTATGTGGTGTTATAAAGGGCCTATGAATACATTTCCATGTGAATAGTTTCTATTGCAATGAAAGAGATGTTTGCTATGTGGGGAGAAATATTAATTTCTTGTTATCGTCACTTGGCATTTGATTATTTTTTGTTTCATAGTAGTCCCACAGATTCTCTGTATGATATAATTTTGTTTTCTTAATTATTTTATAGATGTTTGATAAGTAACCTTTTCCATGAGCAGCTTGTGCTGTTGAAAAAAAAAAACAAGTGTTCTGTAAGTTTAGGTATGTTGTGTCTGACTGATAATTGCTTTGTCAGTGTTCTGTTTAAAATGTACTGTCTTATGTCCTGTATGCTTAGCTATAGATCATTACGTAAATCAAATTAGTTCCTTATTTGTTCCATTATTAGAACTTTTTCAGAGTCTAGTAACTGATGCCAATAAGGCAGTTCATGATTTCTAAGAGTCTCGATTATATCTATATCAAAACTTCTTTATGTTATTTTGCATGCTTACAATAGGATATAGCAAGAATGACCAAGCTTTTATGTTGGAATTCCTATTCATAAGGGTTTTATATCCTTTTAATAGTTTTATAAAATTAGAACTTATCTGATTCTATTTGTTTTCTGTAAAATGTTCTCTCATCATCCAAACAAGGTTATTTGAAATCAACTCAATATATTGTGATGGTAATGTAAGACCTGATTATAGTCATATCTTTTCATGTATGTGTTTCCATCTGGCAGAATAAGCATTATTTGCCCATAAAGATATTGTTTTTATACTAGATGGCAGTGCATATATTTCTATATCTGGAAGACTGATATAAGACTGACATAAGAAGTTTAGCATTAGTTTATTAAATTAATTTATGTAAGATTGGGGAGGAAGTATAGAAAAAGCTTGTATGAAGTATAATATTTTTGGAAAAATAATCAATTTAATTATATAATGCCTGTCCTCCATTGTAAAAAAAATTATTTGTTTCATTTTTGAGTATGTGTTTTAATGTTATTTAGAGTATTAGAGTAGTTTATTGCTATTGTCTTATCTATTTTATCTGTTAATGTAACCCCTAAGTATTTTATCTTATTGTCAGCAGCTATATATTTAGAAAAATCCTTATCTATGTCTTTCTTAGTAGAATTTATAAGTAATATTTGTTGTTTACGTTCATTAAATTTAAGGCCCAAGAGTTTCTGAAAATGTTCAATTAAATTTAATAAAGTTTTTAGAGAGGTGTTATAATCCTTTAAGGTTAACAAAAATATCATCTGCAAAAAAGGTTCTATATTATGACGTCAAAATGTTGTATTATCGAACACCTAAACATCGACCCATATTCATCGAAACGCATTTACGCGAATCGATGAATACTTCCAGGGCAAAGATGTAGTTGGCCAACTACACAGTGTTGCCGTTTTCTCCGCTGTACTGCAATCTCAATTTGGTATATTTAGTTGGACGGTGCCCTCCACATGGATGGAGTTGTTTTAGGTTATGTTAGTTACGTGGGATTATGGGGCAAGTGTTTTTTTGCACTATAAGTATTTATCAGTTCATGTAAATGCATTTCGATGAATACAGGTCAGTGTTTAGGTGTTCGATATTACGACGTTTCGACGTTGTAATATAGATGCGCAAAAAAATGTACCTTAATTTCCAGACTATTGTCAGTTGGTATACCCTTAATATTCTTTTCCATTCAAATATAATTTACAAAAAGTTCATTTACTAAGGTAAATAATAATGGAGACAAGAGGCATCTCTGTTTTGTACCTTTATTAATTTCTAAGGCTTTAGAAATTCATGATCCAATCTTTATATATGCTAAGGGTTTATCATAAACTGATTTAATTAATCGTGTGAATTTTTAAGAAAATCCATATTCTTCTAGAACTGACCATAGATAATCCCAGTGGACACAATCAAAGGCACTATTTATGTCTAAACTGACTATCTTCTTCTTCTTCTTTCGGCTTTTCCCAGTTAGGGGTCGCCACAGCGGATCACCTGTCCGCTCATGATTGGCAGTAGAGTTTTTACAGTGTTGAGTTGCCAGCCCGACACCCAACCTTCCACAGAAGGCACACACATGCACACACTCATGCCTAAGGCCAATTTAGAGTGTCCATTCCACCTACAGCATGTCTTTGGGATGTAGGAGGAAACCGGAGCACCCGGAGGAAACCCACGCAACCACAGGGAGGACATGCAGACTCTGCACAAAAGGCACCCCAGCCGAAGATTGAACCAGAGAACCTCTTGCTGTGAGGCAACAATGCTAACCGCTGCACCACCGTGGCCGCCCTCTGTTGAAACTCACTATATTCATGTTATTTTTTTGTATGATTAGTGTATTCAATTAAATATATAATTATTTTAATGTTATCATATTTCTGTCTTTTATAAAGTCAGTTTGATCTTTGTCTATTAATAATGGAAGTAGCTGTTTGATCCTAGCCGCATGTATTGCCATAAACATTTTGTAGTCAACATTTAGTAAAGATATACGTCTGTAAGATGAACATTCCTTTGCATTTTTATCTGGTTTCATTTAATGATGATTAATTGAAGTAGGTGATATTATTGTATATTTCCAAGAAGGAGGAATGTTTTTGCTTTTCTTTACTAATGTAAACACTTTTAATAGTAATGTCAGAGCTTCTTTGGTTAATAATTTGAACATTTCTAGGATCATATTATCTATACCAGGTGCTTTGGTTTTTAATTTTTAATTTGTGACTTAAGTTCAGACATTGTTATTTGTTTGTCTATTAATTTTATACAGTCATCTTTTAGTTTGGTTTTAATATGTTTTCTAAAGAAAGACTTTAATATGTTTTGAAATTCTATTATTTCCTTTTGTGTATCAAATTTATGAAAGTATAATTTTAGTGCTTCTAAGATCCAAGCGTGATACTTTCTTTCTGGTATTTGGAATACATATTCCTTTATTTGATTAGCGTTTATGATCTTTTTAGTTCTATTTGATATTCTGTTCTGATTTCTGGGGTTCATCAAATAAGAACATAGTTTGAGCTTCCCTAAATTTATCATTGTCTTATGATGTAGTGTCTCAAAATATTTTTATTCATTTCATCTAATTTACTTATTAAATTTGTTTTTCCCTTCTGAATGTCTAGCTTTAATGTGTTAATTCTTACTTGGAATTCCAGTAAGTGTTTGTCTCATTGTCTTTCCTGTTTTTAAACCATGTAGTGCATTACCATATAAATATGACTTCAAAGAGTCCCAAATATGTATCCCTGACATGCCTTCAGTAAGATTTATGTCTAAAATGGTTTGCATCTCTTTAACATAAAATTCCTTAAAATCCTTTGTTTATGTATGAAGGAATTCTTGTTTCAGTTATTCTTTGTTTTGTATTTAAATCTAAATCAAAAGTAATTGCATTACGGTTTGACAATGGACATGTGACTACTTTGACTTTATTCAACTTTGTAGTTAGATCTCCTGACATGTACACATTATCTGTTCTTGAATGTGTGCCATGTCAGAGTAGTGTGTAAAGAATAATGTATTAGGATCAGCATTTTCATTAATGTCTATGATATTAAAAGTCTCAATAAAATCAGATGGCACCTTAGAAATTGTTGGGGGGGGGGTTGTGTGTTTCTAGCATCAGTGTACTCATCATTCGTTATAGAGTTAAATTCTCATGCTATGATTATTTCCCCTTTAACATGGTGTACAATGTCTTCTAAATGTGGCATGGCTACTTTGATAGCTAATCCAGGTATCCAATAGATATTTACTAGAGTATATATCTTCCCATTTATGGATATCGTTACTAAACAGAACATCCGTGTTTTTGTCATATTATGTATTTAAGATTTTTGGCATTAAGACTGAGTTTTTCCCTAGGACTGCCACTCCTCTCTCCTTTTGTTTATAGTGTGAACTTACTAAAACTGTATAGTTATTTGTGCTAATTTTAAGTCTTCTTCTATAAGGTGTGTTTATTGCAAAAAATAATCTGTGCATTAAACATCTTACCCATTTACAATTATTATTCAGACCATTTACATTAATGGAAATACATTTCATAGTTAAATTATTACCACTCAAACAGCTAGTCATGTGAATATATTTTAACAAATAAGCAAATATATTTAACTAAAGAGAATGGCTTATTTTCATTTGTTGTAGCAAAGTAGTTACAACTCATAAACATCCAATACAAAGGAATTAAACAGTAAAACCTTAAAGTATGAGACAAAAAACTAACCCTCCTATGGGGAAATAAATTCCAGCTTTGAATAGACTAACCATTCAAGAGTACCCTCTAACAAACCATCTAACAGTCATTTCTCAGCCCAATTATCTATACATTCTGTTTAACAGAAAGAAGCTTGCTATGTCTTATATCCTATTTTTATAAAACATTTTTCATAAAATTTGGTTTTAAATCCAAGAAAAAACATTTAACATAACCATATAACTATGTTAAGCATATTAATTTGATATTAAAATAATGCAGTTACAACGACTTGTTGTATTGTCCATTAGTCAAACTCTGTTTGATAAGAATAGAGTAATACTTGTCATTCAGATTAATCTAACTAATCAGCAGAACAATTCAGATCTATAAAAATATATAACAAGGTTCCATCAGTCTAGTTAAACCCAGTGAAGCTGCTATTACATTGTGTAGTAGCACAGTCTGCTTCACATTAAGCTCTTTATTTTATATGATCTAATTACACCAATTTCCTTCCTGTCTATTTTCATTAAAATCAGATATACTGTATCTCAAAGTTCGCTGAATTACTTGTTAATAAATCTTTCATTGCTTTTACTCTTATACAAATTATACAGTTTTGCTTGTTATTAGGTAAATATCCCTTTAAGAAGTTAAGAAATTCAAACATCTCATTGTTAACATTTAACCTTAGTACTTACATCATTCCTGAGCCTTTTACTTTTGTCTTCAAGCACTCACATGGTTGCAAAGGGATTTTCAGCTTCTGAATATGTTAATAATGTAAAAAAAATCTTGGGGACAAGAAAACAAGCTTTTCAGCTTGTGACTTCAGTGGAAGCCGAGAAACAAGTAAATAAGCAATTTGATTACTTCTAAACATGCCTTGTGCTCCAGTAGTGCTTGAGAGCTTTCCCTCATTCTAAATGGCTGTTTGTAAAGCCCAAACATGTCTCTGTAGTTAAAATCAAGTTTACATTTACTTGAGACAAGTTTTAGTTTGACTGTAATAAGCCATGTTCATTCCATATCAAAAAAAAGAAAGACATTTCTTTTCCTGTTTAAGCATGTACTAATTAAATCAGTTAAACCATGAAACATTCATAGACAAAGACTTAAACAGAGATATACCTTCGGTTTCTTAAAGTTTAGAAATTATTTAGAAATCTATATTAAACTGTATGTTCCAATAAACATTTTAAATGTTTATTTAAGTGCCTTTTTAGGCTGTAAATAACTCTCTATGTCTGTTTTAAAGTAACTTGTCTGAGACTGTAACACTAAAAACACTCTAGCAAGTGTTTAAGCACATAAAGCTTTGTTTTGTTTTATGTATTATGCTATTGTTATTTACCGTACTTTGAGAGATATTAGTTTTATGCATATTTGCTCAAGTATTACCAAGCTGTTAAGTTAGTGATCTAGAGACTTAATAAACAAGAATAAAATTTTTTATCTTTTTCCTTTTGGGATTGTAGTCTTTTAGTTAAAAAGCATTATTTTTGTTGTACATTTTAGGGAACTTCATAGATTTGCCATCTGAGTGAAGTGTGGTTCCCTTTAGATAATTTGTGTTATAAAAGAAAAAATATATATAAAATAATTAGTTAAAAGTTACTTGTCATTTAGTCTCTTCTTTTTGTCTGTTTTTTTTTTCATTCATTCCTCTCTATTTGGCATTTTAGGGTAAAACTGGTCCAATCCATTTCTTCTGTTTGATTTAAAGTTGTGTTGGATGTTAAAAATGACACAGCTTCATCCAAGGTGTCAAATGTCTTTGCTCAAACTGAGAAAAAGATTTTAAGTCTTGCAGGAAACAGTAAATGAACCTTAAAATTAAACTTTTAAATGTCTCTTTTTCAATTATTTTATTAAAGGTAAACATTCCTTTCTTTTAGAGTTTACCTGCTATGAATAATCATTGTCAAATCTTACTATATTATCTTGGTATATGACAGGAGAGTTTGACGATGCAATTTTTAGCACCAGTTCCTAGTCCTGAGAAGATACAAATCTTACTATTATTGATCTTGGACTTTTATTTGCTTTGCTGGATGTTGAAGGAACTGCCAGTAACCTATGGGCTCTTTCAATTCCATAAGAAAAAGACTCAGGTAAATTCAGAACATTTGGAAGCCAGGATGTGAGAAAATGTATCATATTGTCTCCTTCAGTCTTTTTCGGTAGTCCATAAATATGCAGTTTGTTTCTTCTTGAGCTATTTTCTAGGTCATCTCATTTGTTTGTTAGAAAAGTATTTTGTTTTGAGGGAGACACAAGTTGTTGTTCTTGTTCCATGTGTCTGCCTTCCACTTCATTTAATGTTTTTTCTGTGTCAGCAATCCGAGTCTTATGTTGCATTATTAATTCTTGTAACTGCTCCATTTGTTTTCTGCATTTTTCTTTGAAAGAGTTGGGTTTTTTGTCCATTTTGTCAAACAAAGATAAATCCTGCATGGTAGATAATAAAGTTTGTAGTTCCTTCATTGTCTGACCCTATGACGTGTTCTTTTGATAACACATTCTGTGAAGAAATCAGAGCCCCTTCTGCTTGAATTTTGACAGAAAAAACATAGAATTTAAACAAAATAATCCAATGAAGACATCCAAAGACTGTAGAAGAAGTTAGTGGTTACATTTAAGATATTTAAGAGTCTCGTTTTTTAAATTTTTCTTTCAGGAAATATAACTTAGATAAGAAAGCTAAGAAAACGTGCTGTCAGCCTGTCAGCATCCTGGCCCCACCCCCTGCATCACTTGTGATTTTTGAAGTTGTCTAGTGCATAGAAAACCACACTATATGACTAACATACTAGTGGCAAAATAATTTAAAGAAAGAGGACATGCATCTTACATCTGCTTTTTGTGAAGCAAAAATAAATGACCTTTTGTGGGAGAATTTTTCAATACAGATCATTAAAGTCTACTTATTTTACACTCTCTCTTTGATAATCTACTTATATTTTGCATTATTTTTGTCACTGTTTTTAAACATGTTCTATGTACTATCTCACATTCCTACTTTAAACAGTATGAGTTATATGCTATTTGTTCTTCAAATTTGTACTGATTAGATGTTCAGATTTTTAATTGGATGGTCCTGCATTTCGAGGCCCCTTGTTCCTATTTTCATTGTCTGCAGGATGAAAGATACATGTTGGCGTCAGTGATCTGATGTACAAACATTGTGATTTGTAGTATTCTAATACATGCATCAGAAAACCTCCCTGCTTCTGTAGACCTTAACTGTATTTAACATGTATTGCCAAAGTGCTTATCCTTATGACTAAGTATAATAATGCTGCCTCACAGCAAGGTAACCATATCAATTGTCACTGATATTTCCAAGTACTTCTGTATTTAATTTGTAGGTGGTATATAAAAACATTTTGTGCTGTATTTTCATATACTATTACAGTGGTGTTGATTGCTACTGTGTATATCAGATCTAAACTCTTACTGAATTAAAGCTCTAAGCATAAATCTACATAAATAATTTATGTCCTTACCTTTGGCT
Source organism: Protopterus annectens (assembly GCF_019279795.1). Classification (NCBI taxonomy): domain Eukaryota; kingdom Metazoa; phylum Chordata; order Ceratodontiformes; family Protopteridae; genus Protopterus; species Protopterus annectens. Next base: position 982,724,515 of record NC_056747.1, read on the forward strand.
TGTGTTACAGTTAAAAAGGGTCATTTGACGTGGTTATCGAATAATAAATAAAGAAATAAGTGTGTTACCAAACACAGTAGTGAAACACCCGATTGTTAGCCGAAAAGATTAAACATTAGATTATGAAAAAGCTTACTTGTTACAAAAAGCAGAAACAACATGTCACAAATACTACAAGATGATACCGGTTTGATATTTAATCAAATACAAGGAATGTAAAAATACTTGAATGGAATTACATTTTTATATAAAGAATGTATCCACACCTAACATATATGGGGTTGTGTTCATCTACCTCAACTCATACATGCAGAAATACACATCCTCCTGTAACTTACATATGCTAAGTTGAAGCCACTACCACCTTAAAAGTACATCAGACAGACAGGGGATGTCATATCCAGAGCCATAACAGTAACACCCAGTACAGAATATACAGTCCCTATCACAAATATTTCTTCATGCACATCTATCATTGTTACACATACCATCACCTGCCCTTACCAGCACTGTGCAAGCACTTTTCCATTTTTTAAAACGTGAGACTTCATCAGTGGGAATTGGTGGTTTCAGTTGTACAACAACTAAACAATAAAGTTAGGAAAGCAAAATAAAAAATATGCAAATTTCCTTGGTGTCCTGGCCAAAATTCCTGTAGTTGGTATGTTCACCTGCACAGGTCTTCCCGTCTTTGATCTCCCCTGAAAGTAGGTGCAGTCCTAGTGGGAATAACCCGGTCAGAAACAAACACTCAAACAAATAAGTGGCTGTGGAAGACATTCACTTGCTTTTACATAACTGTCAGATGCTGTCACTGACTGATAAAGGGGTGAAGATGAATAGATAAAACATAGTATAATCTGCAGGTGGTAAACTTCTTGTTGTCTCACCCCTTATCTGACAGCTGCAGTTCAGGACAGACAAATACATTACTGAGTTTTCACAATATTTTTCTTATGGTCTAGTTTAGATTTCAGTGATAGCATATTTCATTTATTCCTGATTGCACTAAATGGTGCCAAAGCAGTATGTCTTGCTAATAATTCAGTACTAAATAATATGCTTACTACTTCATTATATTAATTATACTTAATAAAATATAATTAATCTTCATTTACTAGTAAGAGTAAAGAAACAGAGGCTGGTATTACAAATGATGAAAATATATGCTACTTGGACACCCCATTTAGCCCTTACTCGTTTTTCCCATTGCAGTTCTGTAGACCCCATTACTCCTCCTGCTCTTTTCTATAGCATTTGTACTACATTTTCCAGGGTGTACTTTGTTGCATCATATCCAAGCAGAAACTCATTAAATATATAGATGTAACTTAGGTGATAAGACTGTTCTGTTATTTTACTGTTTTTTGTAAAACAGTTTTCTAGTCCATCTTTCCGCACTACTTTTTCTTAAAAAAGGGCTTTTTTCAGTCTTCATCTTGTTGGTTTTTGGTCATTACTATGGTGCTGTAAACTTGCATGCAGATTAAATTTCATGTTGTTGATATAGTTAATTCCTATTAGAAAGTGGACTATATACGATGATCTATGCTTCCACTTGAATGTAGCATGTAGGTATTGTTTTGTGGTTTCTTTGTCCTTGCTGCCAGATGATCAGCAGCCCTCTCCTGAGCAGTCATCCTATTTTTCCCCCATCAGCACTAGTGTGAGATGGCCAGGAGAGGCCATCATATAAGCAGTCACTGGGGTGGTAAGAGATTTTTACTTGTTTTGCCCGAATCCTTCTTGTGTACAATCCTTGACAGCCTATGAGTGGGATGTGCAATGGGCATCATCATTGCACTGATCATCACTTCTGCAATGACCTGACCATATCAGGCCTGCCCTGACCACCCAAAGGAGGCACCCCCTGTTTTTTCCCTAGTATCCCACTACTAAGAAATGAATCAGTGCACATCTGTCTGGAGCTTGCACCCCCCCCCCTCAAATAAAATGAGAATATCTATCCTGCTTGCTTCCATTGTGAGGCATTAGACCCACTATTTCAACTCACATTGTCTGGACTGTAGTTTTGGCTTTTATCCCTGTATGCCACTGGCACAGGTAGCTTGCAGATATTTAATACCTCTACATATTCGGTATAGCATATGCCTTGACTACCAAAGCCCATCTATCAATATGACAGAGGTTCATAGGTGTTTACTAGGCTAATGACCACAAGGGCCTTTTTAAGCCTAGCCATGCATCCCAAATCTCTGATGAGTTCTGATACCCTTGATAAGTGGCATGAGCCTGGGAGATGAATCATTTACAGGTTACCTGTTTGCATCAGAGACATAGGTGACAAACCAGGGATGAATTTCCGGTTTGCCATCCAATTGTCCAAGTTGCACTTGAATTGGATTAGGGAGGAACTCTGCTTCACATAGATGGGGAGCCTGGATCACTTAAGAAAAAGATGTAGTTATGCCTAATGAGCTTACCTATCTGGCAAATTAATAAACCTAAAAAAATGCTGTGCATCAGTCTTATGTGTGACATTGTCATTATTCAGATCCAAAGTGTGACATCATCACTGATGTATGGAAATAATGTGGGTTTACTTTGAAGACATTTAAGTTTTCAATCCTAAAGCATTTGTAGGTCATAACTTAAAACAATACCTCCAAAGTTGCAAAACACAAAAACTTCCTTTTCTCCAGGGACTGAGCAATCGGTACTTTTCCGTTTTCAGGGCAACAGGTGTAATGCGCGCAGTTGGAATCTTAGCACTTCTTACATACCTTTGGTTGTCCCACCCACACCGGATCAATGGCATGTTCTTGGAAAAGACCTCCAAACACCCCTGAATATTATAGTTAACGTTATTAACACTCAACTATATCACCGTGGATAAATGTGGTTTTAACCTGTTAAAAGCCAACTGAAAGTGAATAAAATAATAGATACATCAGTGCTGGCACTGCCTAACCAGACAGTCAGACTTTCTCCGTCGACTTCCTGGTTTCAAACATCACCATTGCAGTGTTCTTTTCTTTCTTTTGTGTGTCTTCTTTTCGTATAGGTGTAAACCCTCCTAAATACGTTAAAGATGCTTTCACTCTCAGCAGATCTCAGAAAGTTTTGATACAAGCTCTACAGCTTAAAGGTGCCGCATCTGGTTTGCTATCTTTTTTTTTTTTTTTTTTTTTTAATGATTATTATTTTCCGCCTCACTGCTTTGGACACTAAGGGGCCGGGGAAAGACCATTTCCCAGCTTCCTATTTTTACAACGGGATACAAGTGAAGAGTATTAATACATTTGCAAAATATTCCAAATCTGAATGCATTTAAGCCACATACATCCAAGTTGTAGCTTTCAGTAATAAAAATGGAAAGTGTCATTTTGTTTGAATATTTAATAATGAAAAATAGAAGTAGGAGAAAAAAAAGGTAGTTTGCTGTTATCAGCAAAATGACAAAATCCTCGAGGTGATATAATCCAGGCTATATAACATATCACTCCCTGTCAGCCCTTGGATCAGAATCTTATTTAATGACATTTAATTTTTAGCCCAGTATTTGTTGCTAGTCAAGGTATAGCAGATAACATACATGTTAATGCCTAATAATAAAGGAAATAGGATCTACAAAAACAATCTGAAAAGTACCCACTTAAGCATCAGCTGTGAAACTGTGAGCGTGTTGTAACATTCCAAGCGCTGTTAACAAGTGTTGCCCTGATAACGGAAAAGTACCGAGCAATCTTGATGCTGGTATACATAATTAGCAAGGGGTGTGAAGGGCACAATCATTGCCCCCCCCCAAAAAAAAATGTTTTTGCTTTTTTGTTGTTACTGTTGAGGACAGTTGCATGCGCCGAGGTTCTTTCTCAGCACATGCATGGTGAAGTATTGATGTTCAGGTTTTTCTGACCTTTGAGGTTGTTTGGGCTATTGACATTTGGGTATGTCGATGTAATTATTCTTATTTATATACACGCACACATACAAACACACAATAACTCCAATATCACACAAACTTAAAGAAAAAGAAGAAAGCGATTAAAATGCAAAACTCAGATTCTCATTTTTTTCTTTGAGTCTTAACAGGAATTACAAAAAGGTGGCAACCTTTTAGTGCTGCCGTTCTGAGTGCTGGGCAAGTAGGTTTCCCAGCTGTTGCATGTGTGTTATTTTTTTTTTGTAGATCATGTTATCATGGGGAATGCATCTTTGAATCCTGTGTACCATTTTATAAGTATGACTACACAGGCTCAGCTACTGTATGGAGTTGCTTGGCTCCATGTTTTTAGCATAAGAACAGAACCGTAGCTAGCTCATCCATCACCTAGTGCTGCTCCCCAGTCTGGTACCCCTCAACTTTAAGTCGAGGAGCAAGCAAAAAAAAAACAGAAAGGTCTGCTCCCTGATCTGGTGTCCCTCATCTTATCTCTCACTTAAGGAACATCAGCTCCATTTATGCTATCCTCAACTTTAAGCTGAAAAGCAAAAAAAAAAATACATTTTTAACAACTGTCTTGCTACAAGTTGTAACACATTCGAAGTGCTGAAGCAAGTGCTTCAGTTAAACTGATAGCATTTATTTCTACACCATTTAGAAATGCTTGTATGGAAATCAATGTTTGTATTGCAGTGCCACTGATCCACATCTGTCGATTGTGTCCCCTAACACCTTGTACCTGGGGCAACTGACACCTTCACCAAGTTCAAGCTACACTTCTGCACATGAGCCGTAGCTGCCAGTCTTGCAACTGCAAAACATTCGGTGCAATTGGCAAAGAAATAGAGTGAATCTCATTATTCACTGTAATACCATTAAAGCATTTTTGCAATTGCTGTACTTCACTGTAAAGGGAGTTGTCCAAAGTGCCACAGCCATGGGCTTAATATATATTCCCTTCCACAGTTTCATTTTCGCTATTCTTAGGAATGCAGTTGCAATCCGCAGAATTTTAACAGTAACCCACAAATTCTTCTTCTTTAGCAGTGGCAACATGTCTAAGCTAGACTGATTCTTAGTGCCATTGTGCCTTCCTGGGGATCCTTTCATGTTTCCCAAGTAAATCCTCATACTTTTTGGAAATGAATGTTGACTTGAAAACCCATGCGTATCTTTTCATTTCTGAAAGTCCCTGTGTACTTACTTCCTTTGTTCTCCATATTACTCTACCAAACCTCAGTGTAATAATGTGAAAAACAGCACTTGTACTGTTTAACTGATGTACATATATAATTAGATGGAATGCAATGCAGAACTTTGCAGAATGTTACCCATGTCCTTCTTTTTTCTTTCTATTTAGCCTTGATGACCATTGTTGCTTGATGCTTTCCCTGTAACTACTTAACATGCCATTTTCTCTTTAACCTCAGTCTCACCCACACCCTCAACTACTTTCAACCTTTCTGGAGTGCTGAACAACAAAGGAGTGCTAATTTTCTTCTTGACTTGCAGCCAGTTAAGGAAAATTCAGATTAGTCCAAAGGAAGTGTTTGGTAGGAATCGCTATTGCTCACAGTGAAGAAAAATGTACTACTTAACTGGAGTTTTCCTGCAACTGAGAATACCATGACAGCATGAAAGGTCTGTAATTTGTGCATGCTTGCCTACCCCCCCCCCCCTTTACATTTGCCACCCTGCACTCCTTTGGAATCATCCTTCGTGTGCACAAATGTTGGTCTGCAAAACTGTCAATGTCTCAGTAAATCCCCATGTGTGAAAGCTGTAGACATGAGTTTGAAATCACACCAGCCCACCTAAGTATTACATGACAGGTAGATAATGGGACCTTGTATTTTGCTTAACAAAAACAATAATAATAATAATTTCCTTCAGTAATTTAAATGTAAGCTATTTGTCTTTAGGGCTAGTAGTCTTTTTCAAAGTCTTAAATGACAAGCAAAGGCTGAAGCCTCATAGTGGGGTTCCCCTTTAATATCACTTCCACTATTTTTGACGGTGAAAACTTAACATATCTTCATAAGGAAGGCCTATCTGGGTCCCTGTTTGGCTCATTTTCCACCTTTTCTTAGCCTTTAGTTCTCTCCACCTTTCTTTTCTGTTGTCACTAATACAAATAAAGGGGTTATGTACAGAACATTTGAACCCCCTGTGGTGTACATCTTGATGCTTTTCCTTGCCTCCATGTTTTTCATCAAAAACTTTTTTTTCCTCCTTAATGTACTTTCTCCGTCTATTACTCTGTCAGGTTCAATATCCTATAGCTGTTACAGATATATGAAGCTTTCTTTCTTTGACTGAGTTTTGTGAGCACTTCAGTAAGGCTGTTTGTCACTTAAATCATTGCTTCCCACACTATATTGCCAAGCCCATTGACTCATCCTTCTGCAGCTGTCTCTGCTAACTGATATCTTTATGCCAGAAGCTTTTCCTGCCTTTCCCACGTTTCACAATGCAAGATGCAACTGCACTGATACTTTATTTTTACATTTCGAGTATAGCTTTATGTTTCTTCTGTAGAAGAAGCAGATGTATGCATTTCCCAAGCAGAGCATCAGCTACCTCACACACACACACACGCACACAGACACACACACACACACACACACACACACACACACACACACATCAACATCAATATACATTTTAATAAAATACAAGTGCAGTTTACTCTCAAATCCATGCACAATGAGGAGCAGAAAATAAAGGCAGGACAAAACAGAAGGGGAAAATATATGATAAGCAAGAAAGGATTGATATAGGACAAAGACAGAAAGAAATGGAGGGACTAGTGAAAGGGAAGAATGGTGGAATATATCAGAAAGGGGTTAAGAACTCTGTACTTCTTTTGCAATGTATTATTAAATCCTTCAGACATTTTTTTCTTCTTCCCTTCCTGCAAGTTTCCGTAGTTGGATTTGTCTTTCAAAGTTGCCTGGACTTGACCACCTTTCCCATCTTAGTACTATTAGTAGTTGCATCTCTTTGATAAGAAGCTCCTTCCTGGGAGGATTAGGCTTCCTTTCTGAGAAAAGAAACTTTCTTTGAGGGATGTGTTCTTACTGATCAGTGTAATTGCTTAACACAACTGTGATGCTGTAGTGACTGAGAAGTTAGCAAAATCTTCATAACGTGCTGGTAGAGCGACATCATTCTTTTTTTTGTGTGTGTGTTCTAGCTGGTGACAGAGGGGTGGTAGTCTGACAACAGAAATCCCGTATTCCTACATTCACTGTTTTGGGACTATATGATTACATACATTGATCTCTGTCGAGGGCTACATTACACTGATCAGATTCACAACTTTGACTCAGGAAAAGAAGAGCTTCCTTAAAGAGCTTTAGCTCTTTATTTCATAAAATTTCTGTGGTACCCAGGTCCACACACACTTGCCGTTTGCAAGTTCTCAGTTACCAAACTTCTGTCCCACAAGTTAGTTTGCTTTTCAGGTTATTTATAGTGCTGTTGTGTACCAATTTCTTTTTTGCTTTCGAGGTTTAAAATCAAACAGCAAAAACAGAAAAATGGGATATAGTGATGTAAGGACTACTTGAGCCACACATCCCACCCATTATTCAACTTACCTAATATAAATGTCGTCATCAAGTGATGTATAATGTTTGCAACTGTGAGTGTGTCAATATCATTTGTGATATAAAATGCTTGCAACTAGGATTGTGTCAGTATGGCTTGTTTTCATTTATATAAATATATGATTGTCTATGTCATAAGTGATGGTTTAATAAGAATGTTTCTTGTTTAAAAAAGGGGGGCAGGAACTGAATTATGTAATGTTGCTTAAGCTATATGATCTATAGCAATATAGGTGAAGTATAATGTTTGTAAATGTGAACTTATTAAAACACTTTGATTGCTTTTATGTTAATGTAAATCTGCCTATGTCATGTGATAATTCAATAAAGGTGTTTAAAAAAACTGATACTGCAAGTGCATAGAATTACACATTGCAAAAGTTAAAACATGATTCTCAAAAAAAAAAAAACAATGCAGCAAGACTGTGAAACACTTAAATAACTATGCACAAATGGGTCAATATTTTGCAAGCCAAATGCAGATGGGAGTGAAGCATATATAACCATGGTTGCATAATTTAGAAAAAGAGATGGGGCTCCAGGGCTATCACTGAAGCCTACACTGCTGAGCATTAACCAAAGGCTGCTAACAGGAGTGAATCCTCTACTCTCTGATTACTTTGTTGGTATTAGTGGTGGTCATGTAGTGGCAATAGCAGAACTCCCCCCAAGATCCAAGGCACATCAGCATTCAGATGCAGTTATTTATAATACCTTTGGATGGAGAAACTGGTGCTAGATATAAATAACAGTAATGTGCTTCCACCAAACAGTGCACACATTACATGTTCACACTACAGCCATGTCTGCTACCTCAACCCTGGTGCAAAGCAGATATAGCAGTAAGAGGTTGTTATACACCATACATCACATAGACCAAGCCAATATGTTATCTTTTGCATTGAAAATACTGTCATTTCCTTATGCAATACAGCAAAGTCATAATGGGATGCAGATGCTTACTGGTACTCTGGAATGTGGACTGAGGTGAATGCAGTGTAAATATTTTCTTAACTGCGCTTCTCACCACAGTGTATACTGGGTCAGGCATCTTCATACTCATTATGCATCCTAAATGTCTTAGAGCTGTGCATTTAAGGAGACACACACATACCTCCAAATGAGTGCATCCATGTGTAGCAGTGTGTGTCTGTTCTCTGTATGTATGTGACTGTATGTCAGGTTTTAATTAGCATAGCAAACGCTGCAAGAAGTCAGTGTTGCACTTGAAGGTGAAAGGCAGAGGTACCAGGAGGAGAATTAAGTGCTACACTGACTTCTTGTAGTGTTTGTTTATTGTTAATTTACTTCTGGTTGTTTTTGGTTTAATTGGTATAGTTTGTCTCATCTCCCTCTCTGTTACTCATTATGAATGATATCAAGTAGTATACAGTCCCCATATGGTGCACACAAAGCTACATACTTTGTTCCCCAGCAGCTACAAGCACCATTTTTACAGAATATGGTACTTAGGTTTTAGAATGAAGTACAGCTCGTCCCTGATGTGCTATATCACTACAGTACTGTACCCTGGTATCTTGTGTGTCATCTCTGCTGTGGGCATGTGCCTATACTATGTGGCCTAGAATGTGCCTGCTCTTTGCAATTTTGCTAATGCTGTGCACTCTGTTTGGATATGCAGTCTGAACATGCTGTGAGCCCTGTCTGTCAGGTTGTTTGCACAGGTGCTGGCATGCCCTGAAATTTAATATCATGATTCCTGGCACCCTGTATTTGTTGTAGGTACACAGTCTGCCCATGCTGTTTGGCCTTTACATCCCATGTTGTATACATAGGTGTTGGTGTGCCCTGTCCTTATTTTTAATTGTACTGTAAAATGTAATGTTACTTTGGTGCTCTATCCTTTTTTGTGGATGTTCAGTCTGCCCACACTCTGCACTGCTAAACTATAAAGAAGTGTGTCTGGCACCTGCTATTTATTTCCTGTTGTGGGTGCTACTCATGATCTTCAGCTGACAGTATTTCTGCTCCATTTTATGACACTGATACTTTTTTTATTGTTGGAGGCTGGAATCTTTTTTTTTCCTGTTATGCATGAGAATCATCAGTCCCCACCCAGGGGTCTTGGGCTAATACTGCAGCTCAGCCAAGAAGCTGTCAAGCCAGTGGTCAGGAAGTGAGTTCAGTCCCTGTCTACTGTCAGTTCACTCCTCACTCCAGTACTGTCCTTAACCTAGTGGTTTGAGAGTCTGGATCAGTGTTGGCCATGTTTCAGTGTATACCCTAATTGTCCCTAGGTCAGGGAACTACCCAGTGGTCAAACCATGTGATGTGTCAGGGGAGTGGATTTTTACATTAATTAGCTTGACTCCATCTCTTGTTGATCTTGAGTGTATGCTGCTGAAGTGAGGATGCACAGTATTGTTTCACCATGTTCTTCCCTGAGATGGGTAAGCTGATGTCAGCTGCTCATTCCTACCACCCCTTACAGGCTCCTCCAGCACTCAGATCACAGTCAGTACATGGGTCATGTAGTTCACAGTCAGAGCTATAGCCATCTGTGCCACAGTGCTGGCTGACACTGGTGTCTTTAGTTAAGTGTGTGCACAGAACTTGTCTTGATGTGCACCTTACAGTACTGCTGCCTTAGCCCTGGCACCTGTGTCATTGTACCCATGAAGTGTACTTTGCTGTCTCCTATTTCTGATCAACATCTCCAGTATACTGCCATGCAATCAACTGCTGATTGTGAGGAGTACTGAATGAGCACTTTTATTTGTGGCTTGCATAACTGTGTTTCTTGGTGCTGAAATTACCTCTGCCCTGCCTCTGGTACACAGAGTAGGTGTCTTCTTTGTTTCTGGGTAATTACTTCTCTCTTTTTTATTTCTAAGTTCTATTGATATTTCTGACTTCGTAACAGAGTGCAGAGAGGTAGCTGTGCTTTTACCCAACAGGCATCTTCTTGTTCCTCATTCTTATAGGACGCTCTTGATCTGAGAATGGATATTCTTAGATAGTGTTAAGAATGCTGGACTGTGCTATGACCATAAACCCTCATAGACTCATTGATTATATAAAAACTAACATTAATAAAGATAATTTTAGCAGCACACTGTTTATGGACTTCACTAGGGCATTTGACAGAATCAATCACTAGCTCCTGTTGGATACACTCACTACACATAGCTTTGGTCCTTCAGCTAGTAATTGGATGTCAAGGTGTGATTTTCTTTGGATATTCATATCTATCTGGGGTGTCACAGTGGATAGTGTTGCCACCCCACAGCAAGAGGTTCCTGGTTCAATTCTCGACTGTGGTGTCTTCTGTGCAGAGTCTGCATGTGCTCCCAGTGTTCACGTGGCTTTCCTGTGGGTGCCCTGTTTTTCTCCTACATTCCAAAGACACGCAGTAGTTGGATTGGACACTCTAAAGTAGCTTTAGGTGTGAGTGTACATGTGAGTGTGGGTGTGGTCAGAAAGAGCATCCGTATCAGGGCTAGCCACCTGGAGGTTTAAACCTTGGCTCTAGATGATTGTCACCGTTGAAGTGACACCCCAACCCTATGTGCAAAAATGGGAAAAACAGGTGATGGATGGATGGACTCATATCTAGACTAGATTTAACAGCCTCACAATATCAACTTCACTCCTGTGTTCAAGATCCCACAATCCTAGAAAAAAACAAGAATCATCTAACATCAACAGAACGCTCCCTTTCTATCCTTGCCCCCAAATTATGGGACATCTTCCCCAGTAACATCATAATCTGATAATCTGTCAAGGAATTTGGATGGAGATTAACTAAAGTTCTACAGAACATTGCAAAATGTTTTTGCTTTGCATACTGTAGTGTAACTTAAGAATTCATAGTCAAATCTATCCATCCTCACAAACACAAATTTCATATACTGTGTCAGATAAGAACTCCACCACACTCCAAAAATTATAAATCACCACTTGGCACACGGAAGCAATTTTATTATAGGACAAAGAGCACAAACTTTGAACTGCCTCTTACGCATTCAGGGTTCAAAATCTGTAAGAACAATTAATATAATCTATATAAATAAAATAATTTAACTTAATTATTTTTAACTAATTGATTAATAAATTAAACAATTACAAATCCTTACATTATTTAAAGACACATACACACAAACTTCTAAGGTGTGAAACACATAACAAAGTATAAATATCTAGACTACATTTAACAACCTCACAATATCAAGAGGTTCCTGGTTCAGTTCTTGACTGGGGTGTCTTCTCTGTGGAGTAAGACTGTTGCATTGTCTCTCAGATTTTGTCTATAATGAAACCAGTTTGATCAGTCCACTAGCCCAGTTAACAAACATGAATAAATAAATAAGTAAATACCTAAATACACAGAAACATACACATTATATTTATTTTATTTTTTGTTTGACCATGTGATATCCAGGTAGGTAGGCTGATCTATTGACCCTTTTCAACTATGACCCAAGTACAAGAGTACAGTAAATACCTATTGACAGTAGGAAAATTAGTAAATAAGAAATTTGTAAAGCAAATTAAGCAGAACACAATATGAGTCTTATTAAATATTTACAAAAGATTCAAGTGGAAACATTCCTTTACAAGCAAATATCTATCACTGTAAGCTGTAAAACTAGTCAGACCCTTAAAAACAAGTGCACTTAGATTAGTTTTGCAAGTGTTGTCTAAGGATTTTTTTGAATGCTTGAAGATTAGCAATATTTTTATGTCAGTAGGTAGCCGGTTCTGTATACCAAGACCTATTCTGAAGAGGGCTTTTTCTCCTATTGTCAAGTTTAAATCTAGAAACAGTTCACTGTGTTTGAGGAACAAATAGCAAACAAATTGCTTCAACAGTACATATGAAACAGAAATTGTCTTCTGAATAGACTCACTGTAATCCAAGACTGAATCTTAAATCAAGTCCAGTGTAGTAACCACAAAAAGACACAAGTTGTTGTTACATTCCCATGCAAACGGAATATGTTCTAAATCCACCATTGATGAAAGGAAATCCACCGAGTGATCCAAAGCCCATTAAAACAGAATTTCATTATTAACACCACCAAAAAATAAAATAAAGTAAAGCATGAGAGCAGGTTTAGCGCTTTCGTCCTAACAAACCATTTGGACTTCTTCAGAACCTGCTATTTTTTAGCTCTCATCCCTTTTTATACCCTATGGTTAATAAGATTAATTAATCATTTCATGGTCTGTTGTTTCTTAAAGGTACGTTAAACAATGTGCATAAACTGAAAAAGTGAATTAATATAAAAATAAAAATATAACAGTATATGTAAACATGTATGTAAGTGGCCAAATAATATTTTGTGAAGCATCTTCTTTGTCACTGTATAATAAAAATTCTTAAAAGCACTTTAAAACAATATACTACAACAAGACTTATAAATAAAACTCTTGGTGTTAGGCAGTTCTCCATCCAAAAGCTAACCAGGCAGACCCCTGCTTAGCTTCCAAAGTCATCCCTTTCTGAATGGTGTGTATTCTTAAATTAAACATTCATGTTAAAAATCTGAAACTTTTAAAACAATAATCATATGAATCTAAAACAATAAAACACAAAACTATTATTTTTATGAAAATTTCATCATTAGACACATTTAAATAAACATGTCATGAATAGATTTTTACAAGTGTTTGAACCATATTCAGTAAGGCACTTAATATAACATTTCATACAATTCTCATAAGTCCAATGCTTTTATTTTTAACACAGGCATAATAGAAGTGTGTTCATTTAATCCTGGTAAAATGGTAGCAATACATCTTAACTGCCATTCCAGTTCTTTCCTTTCCAGATCCATTTCCCAGACACCATTCCTATTCTGCTTGTCAGCTTTGTCCAAATTCCAAACTTAAAACCTCTGTACTTGTCACAGTTTAGTGTGTGCCTGTAAAGTGCATTGTTTTGATTTTTGATTTTAATTGCATGTAATTGCTCATAAATTCTCTTTTGAAAGGCTCTTTCTGTTTTCCCAACCTTAGTAACTATCACATTGGGTGCATATTCAAATGTAGACTACCCCTGATGTGTTACAATTTCCATTTCTAAGTCTCAAAATCATGCTCAGTGATGTTAAATATAACTGGTTCTGTTCTAAAATATAAAGGCAGATATTACACATCCCACATTGCCTGATGCATTTATTAAGATAATCGGAATCAAATTTCACTGGGTGCTCAAACCAAAATTTCAAATTGTGGCCTGTTTTGTTCACAAATAATGGCTTGTCTCCTACTATACTATATATCTCATTGTAAATTCTGAACATAGCCCAATTTCTAGTGACAATGTTCCTTATGTCTTTTGAATAAGGCCCATAAGGGATGAACATGGCATTTAAATATGCATCGTTTTTTGACTAAAATTTCCTCGCAAAGTTTTTGAATGTTTCTTGTGTTCCTAGCAGGGGTTTGTGCCTAGTAGCACGTCCTTCCTTAACTTCCACAATCACTTTGTTTAATAAATCTATAGGATATCTTCCCTCTGTGAACATTTCCAACAATTTAACTACCTCTGCCTCAAACAATTCAACGTCTGAGCACATTCTAGTGGCTCTTACTAACTGTCCTTTAAAAATATTCTTCTTAGTATGTTTTGGATGGCATGTGTAAAAATCTAACTATTTGAAAAGGTCTCCTTCCTGTGAATTTAGATTCAAATTTTTGTGTCACAAGGTTCTTAGACAATTCCACATCCAAATATCTTATATTTATGTCAGAATGTTTGTAGCTGAAACTAAGAAAGGAGGGTAATTTCTTTCCGTAAAATAAATATATCATCCAAAAAATGTAGGTACAACTTCCGATGATTCCTGTACTTACTTGTCATAATGTATTTCTTTTCCCGTGCATACATAATATTTGTGTATGTTGGGGAACAACTTGCTCCCATTGCTACTCCAGATATCTGCCTGAAATATTCTCCCTCAAACCAGAAATAGTTACACTTTAAAACCATCTTCATCAAGTACAAATAAAATCTGTCATAATAGAATCTAATGTACTTGATTCATAAACTGTCTCCCAGAACATTTAGAGTCCTTCTTCATGGGGGATAGAGGAAAACAAATCTACCACATCAACAGTAGTGGAGCTACTAGAATCACTATAAAATTCTTGTCTCACTTGGCTTAAAAAATGCCATGAATCCTTCAGTATATATTCAACATTGCTTGCACATTCTTTAAGCATCCTATCAGTAAAAGATCCTAATGAATATGTATGGGAAAAACAGGTGATGGATGGATGGACTCATATCTAGACTAGATTTAACAGCCTCACAATATCAACTTCACTCCTGTGTTCAAGATCCCACAATCCTAGAAAAAAACAAGAATCATCTAACATCAACAGAACACTCCCTTTCTTGTGTGCTGAGGCTATTAACCTGTATGGTGGTTTCTCTATACTTTTACGTACTTTGGGGATTACAAAAACCGTGGGGAATTACTGGATCATTATGCAAAAAATTATGTATTTTCTCATTAATGGTCCCTTGTAATAATGAGTCCTGTAGGAATAAATAGATTTTCTTTTTTGCTAAATTAACTTCATTAATGGAAACCCTTTCTTACTTCTTTGTGTCACTCAAACTTGCATTTATATTGCTTATATAATCCATTTTGTCCACTAAAACAGTATCACCACCTTTACCAAGTTTCATGATTATTCGGTTTCTGTTACTTCTAAGTAGCTTCATTAAGTCATTTTCTTCTCTAGTTAGATTCTGGTATTTGTTTTTGTTTTTTTTCAACACCAGATGTATGTCCTTATTACATACCTTTTCAAAAGTGGCCACCATGGGGAGGAGAGGGGGGATTAAATACACTTTTTCTTTTAAATGTATCTACATTATTCTCAGTCTGAATTTAATTTCTATTACCTTTCTCTTTAAATGGAAGGTTCAGATTTAACTTTCTTGTAAAAACTTTTAATTCTATTAAGACATCAGCTGGGTCAGTTCTCTTCCCGAGGACAAATTTCAAGCCTTTTTTAAATAAGTTAAAATAACTATTTGTTATGTTTAGGCTGGTGTAATTAAATATTTTATATCCTTGATATGTATACACTACCCCATTCTCTAGTCTTAATTTTATGGCTCCCACTGTTCATCTTTTCCATTGTGTCACATTGTTCCATCTTTTCCCCCTCCCACTGCCTTTCCCATGAAACCATTGTTGATTTGTGGGGGGGGGGGGGTCTGTAAAAATCAGTTTGTCTTTTTTTGTTTTCTAGTCTTTCAGACCTTTTAAGGGGAGGATATGCTTGTTCATGTCCATCTGACCCCCAGTTATTAATTTCCTCAAATTCATTAAATTCCACAGTTTCATCAATATCATATCTAACTACATTACTTCTGGTATTCCCTTTGTTAAAATGCATGCTTCCCCCTCTATTCTCTTGTCTTACTTCATTAGAGTTATTAAAACTACCATTTTGTTTATGTGTTTCTTTACTTCCTTGACCTCTCTTTTGTGAAGGCAATGTATATGCTGTTTTGTTCTGGTAGTCAAA
The DNA here is from genome assembly GCF_019279795.1 of Protopterus annectens. Classification (NCBI taxonomy): domain Eukaryota; kingdom Metazoa; phylum Chordata; order Ceratodontiformes; family Protopteridae; genus Protopterus; species Protopterus annectens. Next base: position 982,740,544 of record NC_056747.1, read on the forward strand.
CTTGTCCCTTAATAATTTCTTCTGCTTCCTTTCTAAGTTGATTTTAATTTGATACTCAATCTTATCAAACACTTTTTTCATACCTGTCTACATTAAATTCAAACAAATCACTTGTTACCTCAGAATTCAAAACGTGAACTTTTCCAGTAATTCAGTAATTCTCACACTATTAATCTTAACAAAACACTGCATCAGATCTAGGCTATGCCTGTCAAACATCTCATTTAATTAATTAATTTCCAATTCAGTTAAAAATAATCCATTAATTAGAAATTGTGACAAGTACAGAGGTTTTAAGTTTGGGATTTTGGAGAAAGTTGACAAGCAAAATAGGAATGGTGTCTGGGAAATGGATCTGGAAAGGAAAGAACTGGAATGGCAGTTAAGATGTAATGCTACCATTTTACCAGGATTAAATGAACACACTTCTGTTATGCCTGAATTAAAAATAAAAGCATTGGATTTATGAGAATTGTATGGAATGTTATATTAAGTGCTTTACTGAATATGGTTCAAACACTTGTAAACATTTATTCACAAAATGTTTATTTGGATTTTTCCAATAATGATGACATTTTCATAAAAAATAATAGTTTTATTTTTTTAGATTCATTTTAAGCTGCGGTGGTGGTGCTGTGGTAGTGTTGTCACCTCATAGCAAGAAGTTGTCCCATTCAATTCTCAGCTAGAGCGTCTTCTGTGTGGAGGCATACATGAATGGGGCGTGCCTTCATTGAAGGTTGTGCATCAGGGCTGGTAACCCGGTATGTAAAAATCCACTACCAATCATTAGCGGACCGGGGTTCCGCTGTGGCTACCTCTAACCAGGAAAAGCCGAGAGACACAAAATGATTATTGTTTTAAAAGTTTCAGATTTTTAACATGAATATTTAATTTAAGAATACATTTTCAAACAGTGCCCTTGTAATCACACCATTCTGAAAGAGCTGACTGTGGAAGCTAAGCAGGGTCGGGCCTGGTTAGTTTGTGGATGGGGAGCCGCCTGGTAAAACCACGAGTTTTATTTAAAAGTCTTGTTGTAGTACATTGTTTTAAGTGCTTTTAAGAGTTTTATTATATAGTGGCAAAGAAGATGCCTCACAAAATATTATTTGGTCACTTACATACATGTTTACATATACTGTTGTATTTTTATTTTTATATTAATTCACTTATGCAGTTTATGCAAACATACTTTTAAGAAACAACAGACCATGAAATGATTAATTAAGTCTTATTAACCATAGGGTACAAAAAGGGATGAGAGCTAAAAGATGGCAGGTTCTGAAGAAGTCTAAATGGTTTGGTAGGACGAAAGCACTAAACCTGCTCTCATGTTTTACTTTGTTATTTTATTTTTTGGTGGTGTTAATAATAAAATTCTGTTTTAAGACTTTGGATCACTCGTTGATAGATTTCCTTTCATCACTGGTGGATTTCAAACATGTTCCATTTGCATGGGAATGTAACAACAGCTGTTGTCTTTCTATGGTTACTGCATTGGACTTGATTTAAGATTCAGTCTTGGATTACAGTGAGTCTATTCAGAAGACAATTTCTGTTTCATATGTACTGTTGAAGCAATTTGTTTGTCATTTGCTGCTCAAACACAGTGAACTGTTTTTAGTTTTATTGGTTTATTTTTGTTTCCACGGAAGTTCTCCTTTTGGATTCAAAGTTTATATCTAGGACTGACCAAAGTGAGTATACTATCTTGGCTGTTCTGTAGAAAGTAGTTTTGTTTTCTGACTAGGAGTAACTGCTTAAGAGATGGGCAGTAGCCAAGATGTAGAACATTTGTAAATCAGAGAGTTAAGGAGAACTGATCGAAGAAAGGACACTGAGGAAACTCGGAGCTATAATATATAACATTAAGTATCCTGTTTTTTGTTTATTTTGTTCTTTATTTCTTTGTTAGTTATAGCACTCTGTGTACTGTGTATTTTTCTAGCTAGTTTCACTGTGTGTGAGGTATTAACTGGAAATTGTCCACCTTTATTAAGCATCTGTTGAGTTGTTTGTTTCTGATAACTGGTTACAGTAAACTCTTTTTTTCTAGAGGCTCCTTTAGCTGTTTAAAACTTTCATTTAAAGGCTCACTGCTGTATTTCAGCTGTGAAACATTTCTGCAGTTTGTTCTAAGTAGTGGGGATATTTGTAGCATTTCCATATTCAGGCTTGTATTTGGGCCTAGTGTTTGTGGAGGCTGTGTGTCTGAGCACATATTCAGAGACATTGGTTAGGCCAAAACCATCAGGCATTTCTGTGAGAGAGAATTGTTTGAGGTCATTGGCTGACTGAGGTCACCTGGACTACAGCTTAGACTAAGCACCTCATTGGTTCTTTTGAGATTTCTTTCTTAAAAGCTGTCTCAGGTTTCAACTTTCTGTTACCTAAGAAGTTCAGTTGTGAATGCTCTGCCATTTCACAGTGAACTGATCGAAGGAAGGACACTGAGGAAACTCGGAGCTATAATATATAACATTAAGTATCCTGTTTTTTTGTTTATTTTGTTCTTTATTTCTGCACATAATGCTACCACACCACTGAATCAAACACATAAACACACAAAGACATACTCGGAGGCTCTGAGTAAAAATTTACCTAAACAGCAGAGGCCTGCAAAGCAGACACCCAAACAACTGCTACCTCAAGACACCCCACAAGCAACACATAAACCACAAAATCAGTGTGCAAAGCAGTCACAGCCCTTAAGGCCAAATACAACACCAAACATACTTGTCATAGGTGACTCCATAGTCAGACACACTGACGTCCCACTCACCAGGCTGAACAAGGAGAGGGTCACAGTAAGCTGCCTATCGGGCGCTAGAATCTGCCACATAACACAAGCACTCGGGTCACACCATGGCAAGTACAAATATGACACAGTCATTGTCCATGCTGGTGTGAACGACCTGAGACGTACCTCCCTGGACTACATGAAAAGAGACATAGAGGAGCTCTCTGATTATGTAGCCCAGGCAGGTATGACCCTGACCTTGAGCAGTATCCTTCCTTCACCAAGAATGATGCCACAATATAGAGACAAGATGATCAGCTTTAACAACTGGCTTAATGTCTGGTGTCATTCAAAGGGGATCCAGTGTCTGTCTGCCTGGGATGACATGCTTGACAAGCCACGCTGCTTCGCAAGGGACGACTTGTACCTGTCACCCCTGGGATTCCGGATATTGGCTAAGGCTCTTGCCATCCCCATAGTGCCTTTTTTAGGCAAGGCTCAAATTCTAAACCTACCACCCTAGAAAACAAAAATGGGAAGAAACTGAGGGTAATGCTGCTCAATGCCAGAAGTCTAAATCTCAAAATGCATGCACTCGAGGCCCTTCTCAGTATGGAGAACATCGATGTCTGTGCTGTAACTGAAACCTGGTTCAAGGCTCCTGAGAGCACCCCGGCGCTATTAGGTTTTACCTCATATCATGCGTTCCGGCCCCAAAACCCGGATCACACCACAAAAAGAGGGGGTGTATCCATATTCATAAAGGATACTCACACCTCCAGGTTGGTGGCAACGCACGAAGCTTCGGAAACCATCCAAATGCAACTAACCATAGGCAAAACTGCTCTACAAATTGTAGAATGCTACAGGCCACCCTCTCAAACTCAGGAACCCCACACAGCCTTCCTGAAGACACTGGAGGGTATAAATGTATCTCCAAGCACCATCATATTGGGTGACTTCAACTACCCGAATATAGACTGGGAACATTACTCAAGCCCTAACTTTCTAGCCCAACGGTTCCTGGAGTTCATAAATTCAAATGCCATGGAACAGCTAGTCACTGTTCCCACGAGAGGAGAAAATATACTAGATCTCATTATCACAAACATGGGGACAAAATGCTCCACACCGGAAGTATATCCCTCATTGGTGAGATCTGATCATAAACTAATCTCACTGGAAATCCACATCCCGCCCCCCCCCCAAACAAAAAGACCATAGTGAAGAACTTCTCTAAAGCAAACTTCACACTACTCAAGACTGGTGTGGTATCCTTCAAGGCCCCTGAGCCAGTGGAAACCACAACCCAAGCTGCGGAAGCCCTTACAAATGCCTTCTATGAACACCTCCAGGACTGCATGGATCAGGCAATCCCAAATAAAATCAAGACTCTTTCCACAAAGGGCAAATGTCCAGCCTGGTGGACCCCAGCCATTAACAAACTTTACAATAAGAGGAGAACGCTATTACATGATAGAACAAAATCCATAAAAGGGAAGTCACCCCTGATCATTATTAATAAAAAAATACGAGCACTCATAAAATCAATTAAGGCCAATTTTGAGAGAAAAATTGCCATGGATTCAAAGGACAATCATAAGGCCTTTTTCAGCTATGTTAGGAACCTGGGTGGAAACTCCCAGATATGCTCAGAATTAGTCCAAAATGATACAAAAATCACTAAACCCACAGACATTGCCAACATACTGGCAGACAAGTTCAGTGCAAACTTCACCTCCTCCCCCAAAGGAGAGATAACTATCCCAGCGAGTGTAGCCTCCCAGACATCTCAAATGCGCAGGTGAAAGCTGCTCTCTCTAAAGCTAAAAACACAGCATCAATGGGACTGGATGGTGTCCCCGGCTGTGTGCTACACGAGCTAAATGAGGAATTAAACCCGCACATAAGGCAGCTGTTTAATCTCAGCCTTACCACAGGATACGTGCCCAAGGAGTGGCGTACGGCAACTGTGGTCCCACTCCACAAAGGCGGTGCCTCTACGGACCTTGGTAATTACCGCCCCATAAGCTTAACAAGTCTAGTCTGCAAAGCTATGGAGAGGATCATAATGGAGCTCATAAACAAAGATATAGGGGACCTGTAGACACTAGATCCTACCCAGTTTGGCTTTGTTAAGGGCAGATCCTGCCTCTTGAACCTGGTCGATTTCTTTGAAACAGTCACCAAGGCCATTGACAAGGGGAAGGTGGTCCACACAGCCTACCTGGACCTCGCAAAAGCCTTTGATACAATACCCCACTCGGGCATTATAGATAAGCTCACCAGCTTAAATATAAACCCCTATGTCACTAGATGGGTTGCAAACTGGCTCAAGGACAGAACCCACATGGTTAGAATAGCTGGAGCCATGTCAGACTCCAAACTAGTTACAAGTGGCGTCCCACAAGGCTCAGTCCTGCGACCTCTCTTGTTCGGTATATATTTCTCGGAGGTACAGGCCAACATGGAAGGACTGTGGCTGACCAAGTTCGCAGATGACTGCAAACTGGGTGCCATAATAGACTCTCCAGCCGACACAAGCATCCTCCAAAAGGGCCTCATAGAAACAGACAACTGGTGCCAGAGTCATGGCCTCAAGCTAAACGCCAAAAAGTGTATAGTCATCCCCTTTGGCAAAAACAAAGTGCCCACAAATTACCACATAGGTGGTAATCCATTAAGTACAGAAGAAGTAATTAGGGACCTGGGGACCCAAGTTGATAGCAATCTCTCATTTGACAACCACGTGGCCAAAGTGGTTAGAAAAACATTTTATATAGCCCACCTAATCATGAAGGGATTCACATCTAGATCAAGGGAGGTCATCGTGCCTCTTTACTCATCCCTCATCAGGCCCATAATTGAGTACAATGCCCCTTTTGGGATGTACCTTACCAGACACCTGCAGCAACTGGAAAGACCCCAAAAGTACCTCACCAAGAGGATCAAGGGGCTCAAACAGATGCCTTATGCTGCCCAGTTAAAGAAACTCCAGCTCTACTCAGTGGCATACCACCTGCTCAGAGGCGATCTGTGCCTGACGTATAAAGCCATGTCCAACCCGGAATTAATGGACATGCTGCACCTCAGAAAATCCAAATCCCATCGAGCTACGCGCTCGAGGGACTTGAACCTTAGCACTGAAATAAAGAGGACATGCTGGAGGGACAGATTCATAACCCAGAGGCTCCCTTCACTCTGGAATAAAATCCCAGTCCAGGTTAGGCAGAGTCCCTCATTGACTCTCTTCAAGAGGAATCTTGATGAGTGGATGGGAGATCGTAGGTTTACCCCGGGTATCACTTCTGTGTCACTGTTAGACAGAGGCACAGTATACTAATCTTGAAACAGGGCATAGCAAAATTAATTTAATATGGGTGGAGAAAGCCATACACACTCTGGCTAGGCTTATAAATGCCCTAGGGCAGATAGCCTAGTATGAACCTATGAACCTAAGTGACTCTGTTACTAATATGTGGACAGTGAGCTTTTTCATATAAGGTGCAGGTGGTGTTTATTAGAATCTGCAAGCAGAGCAAATCTAAGTATATTATTTTAGCTACTTGAATTTTTGGTGATTGAAGAGCAATAAGGGTAAGAGCATATTTGTTCTGAGGTATTTGAACATTGTTGGCTAAAACCATAATAGTCAATGGGGAGAGAAGGTGTGAGAGGCGATAACATAGTCTTAGTTGAGTCAATACATTGGTGGCAATGTTGTCTGTATATATATTGAAGTTCACTGAGTGGTCCAGTGTTACACCAATATATTTTTGCTGCTTAGCGTTTGGTTTAAGATTCCCTATTGAATCTGTTAAGACTAATGGAGGTAGCAATGTCAATTAAATAGAGTGTAACATTTTTTTTGGTGCTATTAATGTGGAGTTTCTTGTTGTGGAGGCAGTTACAAAGGTTGGTGAATTGTGACTGAATTGCTTTTTACAGTATGGGGGGTTGTTAGCTTCAAGAAAACTATTGTCTGTGTATATAACTGTTTTTTTTTTTGTTTGTTTGTTTGTTTGAGTAAGTCATGTGTGATGTGATTTAGAATTAGGAAAACTAGTAGAGGCCTTAGGACCGAGCCTTGTGGAACTTCTCTCTTTATTGTTCCCATTTTGGATAGAATGTTAGAAAAAATTTGAAATGGTTTATCTTCCAAGTAGTTTCTATGCCAAAAGTATGACATGTCCATCAAAAACTGAGTTTTTGAACTTTATTGAGTAAGAGATGTAAATGTCGACATAATATTTTCAGCAGAATTAAGTTTTTGAAGTTTATTTAGTACGAGACATACATGCATACATACATACATATATTATTATTAATAGCTGGTACTGAGTGATTAGCAGTCTTTTAAAGAAGTGCAGTGAAACTGGAAGATATTTAAAATAATTCAGTAAGGACAATAGTTTAATTTAATATTAATAGTGTTTAGTATTTGTTTATTTAACCTTTGTTAACTGGGAAAGTCTGACTAGGACAGAGCCTATTTTCAGCAGAGGCTCGGGGAGAAACGCTCTAGACGCATATCTTTGGAATGTGGGAGGAAACCGGAGCACCTGAATGAAACCCAAGTGAACGCAGGGAAGACATGCAGACTCCACACAGAACGCACGCCAGCTGAGAATCGAACTGGAGAATCTCTTCCTGTGAGGCAACAATGTTAACCACTGCACCTCCCATTTAATTAATAAATTTAATTAGAATGTAATAGTAGCAATTTGCACTTTCTATACAGTATTTTCCATAATACCATTTTAAGAGGATGTTACCTCCTTAAAAACTAGGCAGGGGTAAGGGGGACTGACATACCATTACTAAGGGTAGTGGAGAAAATAAAGTTTACATATACAGTTGATAAGGAACATACTTGCATTAGGAAGCATCCACTACACAGGCATGTGCTGTGTTCACATATGTGCATTTTACACCTTTCTTAACATTTGCCAGTTCTTGGTGTGTATCTGAAGGAAGTTGAGGTGTTAGCAAGCCCTGCAAATCAGATGAACCCGGTTGTCTTATCTTGGCAGAACTACAGCAAACCAGAGCCAGTAACCATCAACTATACATACACAACTTTGCAGATACATAAACATGTCTGCTGGCACCAGAGGTAGTTCTTTCTTCCTGTGCTTGAAGCTAAAAAACATGCAAAAGAAAGTGGTCATCAGAAGGATCTGTAGATCTATTTAGTTGTCCAGCATGGCTATGGTAAAATAATGAAGAACAGCAAACGTTTTATCAAATCATCATTTTTATCAAAATTTATTGCAGTCCATTTGCTTATAATAAGCTGTTAGCCTAAACAAGTGATTATAACCCCACCATCACCAAGTACAGAGATCAAAAAGCATTATGTGACTACATACTGTTTTGAGCAAATTAATTTGAGTAAGAACATATTTCATTCATATACATAATTAAATTTAATGCACTTTGGAGAGGAACGAGTGCAGCAGTTAAGTACTGTAGCTACTTATCAGAATGTCTGAAATGCACTTAAACATTACTGAACTAAGTTAGTGGTCTATAATGAATATTGACCTTGTTTACTGCTCCTAGCATGATTCAGAATCAGAAATGACACTGGAATAGAAAGGCAGAATTACATTGCTTGCTGTGCAGTGATCCAGAGCAGAAAGATTGAATAGATTACTTCTTAGTCAAATGGCACTTAAGGGGTATCATATGACTTCTTTTACATAAACTTCTTAGAGAAACCTAATCACAGAAATATATATTTTATAGCCATTGTGTTTTAAATGTAGATTTTAATTACCAACATGGCATAAGTACAAAGATAATTAACTTTTCACAGCCTGTGATTTAAATCTATTTGTGCTAAACATCAGTCATGGCATCAATAATACTGCTACCACATAGTTAAATCATAAAATCATAAATTAGTTCCTCCTCATATTACAGGCAATATTGTGTTACAATAACAGAAGTACATTTTGTATACCCCACCCTCCAGTTTAGCACCCTTATCCCTCATGGACAGTGGCAACATGTAAATGTCCCAGTATATTCTTGTTCTGGATATCTCTGGGTTATTTGTACACAAACGTAAAGGCTAAAAACTACCATGAGAATGTAAGGCTAGCTTCTTAAGATCTTCGCAGATCAATAACCTAGAAAGTACCTATGAAGGTATGAATATAATTCAAGCCCGAGAAGATAGTAGATACAGGTGATTGTCTGCAATGGTTCCACGTGCAACTTTATAATGTTTACCATAGTGCCCTTGGGACATGTGTAGTGAAGGCATTCATGCTGACTCTAGACTGCCCAGAGTTTGTACATCTAGGAGCCAGTCTTCCAGGCAGAGAAAGACTTGTGTATTTTGAAGCCACTGGTGTGCTGCAACCATAGCCATGCATTTAGTGAACACCTTGGGGTCTGTGGTGAGACTAAGTGGTGCAGTACAAAACTGGTAATGGCTAACTCCTACCTGAAAGCATGAAGAACCTCATTGTCTCCTTGGTCACCTTTATGTGGAAGTAAGCATCTGGCAGGTCCAAATAGCATATCCTGTCTTCTCTTGACAAGTATGAAAGAAGTGTTTTCACTAAGACAATTCAGAATGCTTGCTTGGGGATAAATTTATTATGACAGCTGAAATCCAAAATTGACCTGAGTTCCTCTGTTTGTTTGTTTTTTTTTTTTTTGGTGGGGGGGTTACAAAGAATTGTGAAGAGCATCTGGTCCCCCCTGGTCTTTTGAAACCTTGTGGATGGCCATTTTTAGGATGGGTTGTGGACCTCTTTTCTTCCTGTTACTCTTGTCTGACAGGTTGGAATGTCAATAAATGAGCCTCTAGATATTATTGTCTGAATCTGTCTTCCTGCAGGATGGTCATTCATGCATGAAGGTGAAGAAACAGCCAACATCTGACTGCCACCAGAGTGGGACAGTCAGGCATGGCTTACGGGGATTCTGTTGCTTCTGTTATCTTCTTAATGAGGAACTATGAAATCCCTAATTTTCCTTATTATTTCAGTCCCTGGGTGGGTTTCCATTCTGGAATGTCCCACTACAACATTTTTTCTTCCCAGATTGTGGTTTAATCTTTTGCTGTATGTTCCATTTGAACCACATTAGTTGAGGACTTTTCTGCATCCTTCCAAAGGTACATTGTGGTGTCTCAAAGAGTATGCCTGCAACCATGAACATTTAGCTGTTTCTGTCTTGTTTCCTTGAGTTCTTCTTTCACTTTAGACCCAAATATGTTAATGCCATTAAAGGGGATGTTAATAAAGGATACCTTGAAATCTTCTCTAAAGTCAGTTAAACACAACCAGGCATGATCTGCAGTGCTCCATCTATGATGTTGTAAACTATACATAGGGACTGGCTGGATATCAAAGTCATAGCTGCTACTTAAGAAGCCAACTTCGTACTCAAGACCATTGTCTTATTAAGTTCATCAGCAAGCTCACATTGGAAATGTAACACCCTGATGGAAAATGTAGATGACACTTAAACACACATCCCATAGTGATCCAGTGCCCCAGATTCCTTGTTAACAGGATGGATTACTGGACTTTTTGGAGAAAAATCCATCTTCAGGGTTGCTGTATCAACAATAGAATTTATGAATGGGGTCACTACAAAAACATCACAATATTTACATAGTTAAAAAAATAGAAGTTGAATTTACGGAGTGCCTGCAAAGTGAAGGATTTGGTGTAGAAGGTCTAACAAAGGTTACATCGCAGCATGATGGAACAAGTCCCCAAAGTAAGGAGAAACAGGAAGATCAGGAGACATCTGAAGAAGAAATATGGACATGGGAAAGAAAAAGAGATTGTATATGGTGTAATATCTATGCAAAGGAGAAAGCAAAACTAATCAATACAAAAAGAGCAGCACCAAATATATTTGAAGAGAAATACAGGCAAAGGAATCCTGACATGGAAAACTTTACAATACAAAAAATAAGAAGACAAAGAGGAAAAAGAGAAAAGGAGATTAGAAATGGAGAAGTTAAAGAAAGAGAAATAGAAGTTAAATAAATATTCTAAAAACATGCATCTGGAGTGTTTCTCCCCGGGCCTCTGCTGAAAGTAGGCTCTGTCCTAGTTGGACTTTCCTGGTCAACAAATGTTAAATAATTAATAAATAAAACAGAAACTGAGGTTATGGAGTACCTGCAAAGTGAAGGATTCAGTGTAGAAAATCTATTTCAGAAAGCACCACAACAGAAGAGTGCAATGGACATCCAAATTAAGGGGAAACCAGTGGAATGGGAAGCAGTTGGTCAGGTGCCATATAAAGATGTTTTGGAGCCTTCCACAGGAAGCCAGTGTAAACGTTCACCTGAAGCTAGACGTCAAGGGAAGGAAGAAGAAACTCAGGAAACTATGATGCAGTCAATGTTGAGGAGTAATAGGCCAGTGAGTTCCCATATGACAGAGCAAGAGATGGCAGAGGATGAAATTGAAGAGAATGTGCCACAGGAAGATGTTATAGAACTTTCTATAGAATGCCCACAGGAGATGGAAAACAAAACATGTGCCCTCTGTTTAGAAGAAAATGAGCTTATAGAAGAGTTACTTGATTTAATAGAGATAGATAGACATACTAAGATCAATGAAAGAAATAGACTGCAGAAGGTCAATGAAACCCAAAAAGTCAGAAGTTTGATAAAACAAATGAACACAGTAATTAGGACTGTCCATAGAGATCCATGCAGTGTAACAGAAGTAAGCAGGATATATTACTGTGCAGCTTAATTAATAACTGATCAAGTTCTTCAACAAGAACACAGGGTAGTGAAAGAAACGAAGGGGAGAAATTGAATACCATTTTGGAAGTATCAGATGGAGAAAACTATAAAGCAATTAAGACAAGAAGTGTCACTGTTAGAAGAGTATTGAAGAGGGAACAGATCAACAAAAATACTTAGAAAGATAGATGTGACAAAAGCAATGCACAGTATTAGAACAGATCAAGATCTAGCATGCACTATCACAAATAAACTAAAAATCTCAGCACAGGCGGAAAAACTTAGAAGATACGTAGATAAATATAATGGAAAAGTACAAAATAAGCAATTTATTGATGACCCCAAAAAGTTTATTTGGGAAACACGGTAAAAGGAATTGAAAGACCACCAAAAAAGAAGAAATAAATACATTTTGGAGAAGTATTTATGAAGATCCTGTGGAACACAACAAAGATGCTAAATGAATAAGAGAAGTAAAAGAAAGAATAAGAAGTTTAAAGGTACAGGATATGAAATGGGATTAAGTAACAGCCAAAGAGAGATTGAAATAAAGTTAAGAAAAGCCCTTAATTGGAAAACCTCAGGTCCAAATGCAATACCTAACTTCTGGTTAAACGAATTAACATATTTCCATGAAGACTTAGCCATAAGTAAGAACTATTTATATGCACACCCCAAACAGACACCAACCTGGCTAACAACAGGAAAAAAAAAAATGCTCCTACTTTAGAGTGAACCTGCAAGCTACCCTAAAAATTATAGACCAGTAACTTACCTTATGACTATGTATAAACTATGCACTGGAATTGATGCCAACAGACTTTACAGTCATTTAGTAGAAAACTCAATTATGGCAATAGAACAAAAGGGCAATAAAAGAAAGTCATATGAAACAAAGGATCATTTGTTGTTAAATAAAGTCATAGTGAAGAACTGTAAAAAGGGGAAAAATCTAAGTATGGCATGGATTGACTACAAAAAAAGCATTTGATAGAATCCCACATTCATGGATAAAAGAGTGCTTAAAAATGTATAAGATACACCATACACTGATCGACTACATTACAGTGACCATGAAACAGTGGCAGGCCACTTTGCAATTAAGCCATGGTAAAGGACAAATTATTATTGGGTCTATATCACATCATCGAACTTTTAATAGTTCGAATCACTAAACATTGAACACAAGTGATCGAACTATTAAAAGTCCGAATTGCTGTTAAAAGTATTTTAAAACGAAAAAAAGAAAATCTAAAGGGTGTAAGCAGGTGGACAAGCCCCCCTGCACCCCCCGCTATTTAAATATACCAACTCCGAGATCGCACTACAGTGCAGTACTGTGTGGAAATGGAAGATTTCCATTTCCTACACTGTAGTGCGATCTCGGAGTTGGTATATTTAAGTAGCAGGGGGTGTGGGGTGCAGGGGGCTTGCCCCCCTGCTTACACCCTTTAGTTTTTTTTGTTGTTGTTAAAAATGCTTTTAAGAGCAATTCTGACTTTTAATAGTTCGATCACTTGTGTTCGATGTTTAGTGATTTGAACTATTAAAAGTTTGATGATGTGATATAGACCCATTATTATTCCAGGGATACAAATTCAAAGGGGGCTATTCCAGGGTGACTCTCTGTCACTGCTGCTATTCTGTCTTGCCCTTATCCCATTAAGCTGTCTAATTAACAGCTTAGGTCATGGCTATAGTTTGATTCCTAGAAAACAACAAAGTGGAAAGACTTTTCATCTCCTCTTTGTCAATTTAAAACTGTATAGCTCATCGAATGATGAACTGAAAGCACAGCTGCAAGTTTTCAAAACTTTTTCAGATAATATAAGAATGTCATTTGGTCTTGATAAATGTGAAAAGCAACCTTTAAAGCAGGAAAACTGCAGCACCAAGAAAACATCAGTTTGGGACAAGAATGCGATATAAAAGAACTTGAGCAATAGGGAGTGTATAAATATTTGGAAACTAATAAACACCATGCACAAATGTGAATAAAACTTAGTAAGGAATACTTTAGAAGACTTCAATTAATCCTGAAAACAGCATTGACATCTAGGAACAAAATTCAAGCTATAAACCAATTTGCTCTTCCTGTCCTAACTTACAGTTTTGGAGTGATTGACTGGCCCCAAAATTTGTTGGATAGATTAGACAGGAAAACAAGAAGGATGCTTCATGCTCACCAAATGATTTATAAAAATAAGTGCATACCAAGATTTTATATTCCCCATTCCGAAAGAGGTATAGGCCTCCCTGAAATTCATTACATGTATAGATCTGCAGTCGTAGGACTGCATACATATCTGCTCACCTCACATGACCCAAACGTAGTGAAAGTTTTGAAACATGAAGAGAATAAATCTAAGATGACTTCCCACCTTAGTCTAGCAGAAGCATATGGTCATCAAACAGGAATGGAAATCAAACCAGAAGTAGGTAAAAATCAGGCAGCAACTGAATGTGCCAAAAAACAAAAGAAAGAATATAAGGTGAAGGACCAGATGAGAAGGCAAGAAATGTGGAAAATGCATAAATATAGTTGCAAGTATAGAAAACTTCTGGAAGAACCTCATGTTGATCAGGATCAAACACAGCAATGGTTATGGAGAGGTGAATTCAAACCAAGAGATGAAAGGTTAATATTGGCAGCCCAAGATAGTGAGCTATGTACATTTTGGTTTATAAAATCCATTGAATGTTTGGAAGAACCAGACAAATGAAATTGGAAACAGTTGTGCATCTTGTTGCTGGTTGTGACATACTAATGGCAGAAGGACTGTATACTGAAAGGTATAATATGTGGCAAGACTGTTGCACTGAGGATTGTGCAAACATTATGGTATTGAAGTGGCTGAAAAGCACTGGAAATATGAGCCACAAAGCATCTTAGAAAATGATAAAGTCTACATCACATGGGATCACCCATAACCAACAGTTCAAAAGATAGATGCTAGAAAACCGGATATAGTGGTCCATGAAAAGAAGACAAAAGTAGCATTCAGCATTGAAATCGCCACACCCGGTTACTACAGTGTCTTGCGTGCAGAGAGACACAAAGTCATAAAATATCAGGATTTGCAGGCAGACACGAGAGAAATGTGGAGGAAAGATACCCAGACACTTCCAATAGTAGTTGGTCCAAAGGGTCTTATAAGAAAGAATCTACAGTCGTATTTGGATATGTTACTAATACATGTAACTCAATACGAATTGCAGGAGTCATTACTGGGCACACTGCGGGTGCTGCAAAGAGCACTTCTGGCTGACATCAAAGATTGAAACAATATTAGTTTCATGAACTTTAATTGTACTTTGACTTAGGAATGAGGTCCATTCCCATCATGGTATTAGAAACCCAAATGACTTGGAGAAATTAAACTAAAAGAGTAGAAACCCAAAACACTTGGAGAAATTAAACCAAAAGATTCTGGCTGGTTTCCTAGGAATGAGAGCCACCAAATCCAGATCTTTCCATGCTTCCTTAATATCAAAGGAAGTTATCTTGTGTTCCAAGGTTACCACTCAGGAGGCCAAGGAAGGGTTCATGTGCAGATTTCTCACTTGTCAGTACAGGTTAGTTATCAGAGAAAGAGAGAATAATAACAACATCAGAACTCAATAGCAGTAGCTGGAAGAACAGGGCCACCTACCCTGATATGTTATACGGTCCGCAGAGGACTTGCTTAACATAACCATGTTTTCCATCTGAAAGAACAGTTAGGAACAAGTACATGAAAATATGTCTTCCACCTCTTCTGAAGGCACATTCTTATACTAGAAACTAGAACTAGTTTTTATACAAGGTCTGAAGTTTCTAAAGGAAGCAACTTCCATTAATTTGTTGCTTTCATCAAGAAAGAGAGTACTTTAGGTATAAATCACTTTAAGCACCTGAAGGCATTTCTCATGTAAAATTGGACATTTCTTCAGCTAGCCAACAATTGGCTGACTGACAGCCATATAAATTCATCCCATTATTTATGAATAATGCATGCAGAGTCATGCCTTTGTAACACTGGAGTAATGTAAATGGTAAGCTGAAAATACTTCTTCCTGCTTCTGTTGTTTATGTTAGTAATACGTGGTTCCAGAAAGGGGGCTGCTACCCCCTGCACCTCCTTTCCTGGCATCATCTAATAGTGAGACAAATTAAGAAGTAGAACATAAATAAGGCATAAAGGTTTGTACTTCAGCCACCCTCAGTAGTTAAACCAAAAATAAATAAATAAAACAGCACTATTAATAAATTTCTATAATTCACAGTTCTTATGGTGGGAGTTCAGGGGGGACAGCCCCCCATTGAATGATTTGCTGAGTGATTTCATTTTGGTATTCCTGTATTTCCTTAACAGAAAGTATATATGGCAGAAAAACTTTGTGAAAATAAATAAGGCTATACTTTTTGCTTGCACATATGTATAAAAAAGACTATGGCATAAATTAAGGAGGAGGCCATCTTTATGGAGAGGTTATGGGCAGAGTTTGCTACAGTGCATCCTGTGAAGTGTTTAAAGTAAAATATGCTATGCTTCCTTAAAAATGTATGCATTTTTTAGAGTTTTCTAGTAATTGCAGTGTCTGTTTATGCTCTTTAACTATGGGTTATAACTTATTGCAGCACCACAGGTAATGGCCAGAAGAGATAACTCATGTTTATATATCTTTTTTATATATAAAACTTCACCATGAATCTGATGATTTCTTAGCCTTGTGTGTATTACTTGCTAGACAGGCTCTAACATCCTCAGATTCTGTAAAGGATAATGTACATTATTAGTAAAATGATAGATTAATTGTTCAAACAAAACAATTGTACTGTACTGCAGCTTCCCATTTAAATGAATGCACATTAAAACCCAGAAATGAAATATGATAATTTTAGCATGGCTTCTTATTTTCCACTGTAGCACACCCTGCTATGATCTGAGGCAACTACTTGAAATCAATTGCTATGAATAGTCAATTTCTGTTTTTTTTGTGTCACATGTGTTTGGTTTAGTAAATGCTGACAGGACATCAGCTATATCTCTAGACAGTAGTAAAAGTACATACTGTCCTCAGCAGTGATCCATTTATGTTTTCTTTTTATAATTTATTACTGTGACTGGGGTATGGTAAGAGGTTTGAATTACAGCAACAAGTTGAATACATTACTGTGGTCATTGTTTCTTTCAGTTTCTTTGACATCATATGTAAGAAAATAATGCCCAAAGTGGCTATCTTTTATCCAACTCCATGGCATACAGTAGTACAGCCCTGATTATGAGCTGGCTGACAGTTTGATTAGCAGTCAGGTGTTTGAAGAACTAGCTGGGGGGTACTCAGTATTCATCTGGGAGCATGGGCCAGTAATACATAAATACATAAAAGTACATAGTTGGGAAACTGTGTGTGTGTGTGTGTGTGTGTGTGTGTGTGTGTGTGTGTGTGTGTGTGTGTGTGTGTGTGTGTGTGTGTGTGTATGTAAGCAAAGGACAGTTATGTGATCACAGCTAGTCACTGATCTAGCTTACTAAGGGGAGGTGTATATGTGCTTGAGAATAGCAAATTTAAATACATTAGCGCATACATGGTTTATTATTTTGCCTTTTTCACAATCGGTCATCAGAGGTATACACAAAAACTGACTACCTCTTTGTGTACAAGGTTATAAAGGCGCTGTGTTGATGTAAGGCAAATGCAGATTTTTTTTTTTATAACAGACTGGCTTGTTTTGAAATTTTCGGCACATTAAAGGTCTTTTTTTTTTTTTTTTTTTTTTTTAATGACAAGGCAGTACTTCTTATTTTCGCATTTGTTCATCTCTATAAAATCCATACAAATAGTATGGAGTGGATACGGTGGTGTAGGGAAACTCCCTTGCTTAGGTTTTAATGCCCCTTGTGCATGATGCTTGTTACAAACATGGCATGCTGCACAAAAATATTTTGTGTAGTTTGTAAATCCATACGTCGTAAACACTCGATTCACTAACTGTACCATCCCCCCTGTTGAGACATGGCACTGCCCATGGCTCAACAAAGCTGCATATCTAAACAAGTTAGATGGCAAAATCGGTTTCTTCTCTTTGGAGATGTACAGTCCCTTCTCAAGAATTGCTCCTCGTTTATCCACTTTTGTTTTTCTACATTTGTCGTAAGTGTCTGAATTGTTTTTAACATTTCTAAGTCTAAAATCTCAGATGGTTGTAATTCCTCACTCAAAAGAAATACTTCTGAAGCTGAAGCTGCTTGTTTTGCAGCTGTATCAGCCCTCGCATTACCTTTTGAAATTCTATCCTGTTGCTTGGTATGAGCTACGCATTTGCAAATAGCTACTTTCTGAGGTAACTGAATAGAGTCTAACAAGTCTAAAATAAATTGCGCATGATTAATTGGTTTACCAGTAGGTGTTATCATTTCTCTATTTTTCCACTGCTGCGCAAAAACATGTACAGTAGAAAAAGCATACTGACTGTCAGTAAAAATGTTCACTCATTTACCTTTTGCCAAGGTACATGCCCTTGTCAAAGCAATCAGTTCTGCTGATTGTGCAGATAAGTTGTGTGGTAAAGACTTTGCTTCTAAAATCTCAGTATCAGAAACTACTGCATACCCCACTAGATTCTGTCCTGTAGGACCCCTCCTGCATGAGCCGTCCACATTGTATGTCATCATCCAAGGGAACATCTGTAAGATCTTTTCTAGGTAGTGTCTTTTGCTCAATCTCCTGCAGACAGAAGTGTGGTTTGCCATCTGCAGGGGTTGGGAGCAAGGTTGACGGATTCAGAGTTGTGCATCATTCAGTTGTCATATGAGGTTGGCTCAACAGTATAGTCATACAGGAAAGATGTCTAGCAGGAGAAAGATATGCTACTTTTTCTTGCAGTAAAATAATCGCGACTGCATGAGGCACTCTCAATGTGAGAGGGTGGAACAATACTACTGAGGCTGAAGCCTGCACTGCCATTGCAGCTGTGACTACTGCTTGTACACAGTGGGGCAGGGATCACGCCACTGGGTCTAGCTGTGATGAATAGTAAGCTATGGGGCATTTTGTCCCCATGCTGTTGTGTTAACACTGATGTCATATAACCTTGCTTACAATCTACAGTTTGGAAAAATCGTTTATGATAGTTTGGTAATCCTAAAACTAATGAAGAAGCTATCAGTTGTTTCAATTTGCAGAAAGCTGATTCTGCTTCTGGTGTCCACTGTAATAAATCTTGTGCTGCCATAGGCTTTTTGAATATCAAGTTGGTCAGTGGAGCAGATTCCAAGGCATAGTTTGGAATCCAACTCCGACAAAAGTTAGTAGTACCCAGGAAGGACATCATTTCCTTCTTGGTAGTTGGTTTAGGTGCCTGTAATATTGCTGTTTTTCTGTCTTTATCTAATATTCTGCCTTCTTTGGATATTGCATATCTCAGGTATTTGACCTGTTTTTTTCCAAAATTGCAGTTTGTTTTTGTTTACCTTGTGTCCTTGAGTGGCTAAAAATTGTGGTAATGCTATGGTATCCTCTCTGCATTCTTGCTGGGTGGGGGCTGCCAGCAGAATGTCGTCTACATAAAGTAAAATCTGACTGCCTTTCGGTGGGATAAATCCCGCCAGGTTACTCGCCATTTCCTGTGTGAATATTGTTGGACTTTCACAATATCCCTGTGGTAGTCGCATATATGTATACCTTTTCCCATGAAATGTAAATGCACACCAATGTTGGCTGTCAGGGTGTATCGGTATTGAGAAAAATGCATTGCTAATATCTACCACAGAAAAATACTTTTGTTGAGGTTTCAAATCATTTAATAAAGTGTGTGGATCTGGCACCGTAGGTGCCCTGGGTATAACTGCGTCATTTACAGCTTGTAAATCTTGGACCATACGCCATTCTCCGTTTGCTTTCCTAACGGGAAATAAGGGTGTATTACATGGTGAATCGGGAGATTCTATCAAGACTCCTTCCTTAAGTAAGGCTGCTATTATAGGTTTGATTCCTATCTCTGCATCCTTTCTTCAAGGGATACTGTTTCTTTTGAGGTCAAAATGCTGATTTTGGCGTGATAGTAACTGATCCTGCTGTACGAATGAGTCCTACATCTGATTTCCCTGTTGACCAGAGAGTCTCTGGTATGTCTCGTAAGGCTTTTTCCTCTTCCTCTAGTAAGAGTGCTACTCAGCTGTCCTCACTTGCCTGTGAGTGTACAGCTGGGTGTGTCTGCGTTATCCAATTCAGTTTTTGCTTTTGTACTCCCTGTTCGGAAAGTTCTAACTTTGTCTGCTTTTCCCACCTTGTGACTTTTTCTCCTAGGTCTGCCCACTTTACATTTTTATCTTTAGTTAAACTCACATGTGGTAATCGATTAGATTTGTAAAGTGCTAGGAATTCCTGGGGCAATGAACAGCTCACTACACTGTTTTCTTCTGTGTCCCAGTACAAATTTCGTAATAGTAATCTGTTAGCATGGTTTTTAAACAGTTCTTGCACATATTCTTTATCAGGTCATGCTTTGCTACAGTAATATAGAGTGCAATGCAAAAAATGCTGTTTATCAGTGTTAAGGGAGGGGGATTTACTGATGGCTACGTTCATCAGTTCTTCGGTTACTGCCCCTGCACCAGTAGTAACTAAGTCCTGGCTGTACCAATAAAATGTTTTACCCTCCGGTCGCACTACAAAAGTATCCATTTGTCGCTGTGCTTCCATACCCTGCATAGTTGGAACTACGGCTATGCCAAATTATCTGCATTAGGTCTCTGCCCAAGAGACTCACTGGGCATTTTGCAGAAAGAACAATTTTGCTTTTCTGGGTCATCCCTGAACCTGGGTCAGTTATCGCTATGTTGTGGGAGAGTGGCTCCCGATACAGCTGTCCATTAGCAGCTTTTACTAATATGTAGTCAAGTGATTTTGAATTTTTTGGTAGTTTGGAAGGATGTATCAGGGTCCGTGAAGCCCCTGAGTCACACAGGAATTTAACTTCCCTCCCTTCTACCAGAAGTGTAACTTCTGGTTTTGTGTCTGCTAAGTAGAGCTCTAGGCTCAATAATGCTAAGTCCAAAATTTCATTTTCTTTATTATCTGTGATTTTATGCACATCCTCTACCTCTTCTATCACGTCCTCTACCCCTTCTACCACATTTGCACTTGTCTTTTCTTGTTTATTCCTTTCCAGTGATTTTTGGCTACCATATAGTCAGTCCTCACCCTCCTTGTTTTCTGTGATTACCTTTTTATTTTGCCTGCAATCCCTTGCTAAATGTCCCTTTTTCCCGCATTTAAAACATTCACCCCTTTTCTTTCTCTCTTCAAAGTCCTTCGATTGTTTATCACATTGTTTGTTTCCCTGGGCATTTTTTTTACCCTTCTTTCCAGTTTGTACTACAAAGACTTTTAATCCATCTTCTACTGCAAATACTTGAGTTTTCTTTTTTATTTGCTATTAAAATGCCTTTCGGCATGTCTTGCATATTCAAGTAATGACTGTAATCTACTTGTACGATGATCTACCATGTGCTTTGTAATAAAGCTGCTAATGGGTGCAATACTGCCTTTCAAAAATACATTCTTTAGCTGCTGCTCATATGGGGAATCATGTGTGTGGTCTTCAGGTACCTGCATTTCACAATGGTTATTAAAACATTTTAATAATCTGGCATAATATCTATCGACAGTTTCACCATCTTGTTGTATGCATTGATTAATGCAAGTCCAATCAGCCCTAGGCTTCCATTTTCAGAGATTCGGTCTGTCAGACCTTTCACTCTGTTGTCCAGTTCTGCGTTACTATGTGGGAGTGGTCTAAGCTCTGCGTCACGGGGATTCCAGTTGCCACTGATAATGTGCCAATCTGGACCTACGATTTGTCTGACTACTTTCTTTACTTCCTCTCCATTCGAATGGTAATTTAACCTCCTGCCCTGTAAGTCTTCTAAGAATTTTTTAAAATTAACTTTTGGATGGGGAATTCCCTCTGTGGCTTTCCGGATGTCTTCCGGTGTCCACGGTCTATATACTAGAAGAGTTGGGTCCTGTCCTGCCTGCGGATTTGGTACTTCTATGAGTGGACATATCTCTTCTTCACTCATAGCTTGTGAATTTTTATTTATTTCATACAATTCGATATCCCCTCTTAAGTTGCATGCTCGAGACCTGGTCTCGATAGGATCTCTGACAAACGGTTTTGGTTTTGCAAGAACAGCTGGGTATAGCGGAGGTGGATCAGCTTGTTCACTCGCTTCATATTCTGGTAAGGGAACCGGAGGGGGCGGAGGGGCTGTTGCTATTACCAAGTTATTGTCTTTTTTATCTAAAAACATACACGGTAGGTTCGGGTTAAGGCACTTCCTCAAGCCACCTGTGTGCCTGAAGGACTCCTAATTGTCGTTGCTTTTTTAGCTGACCTTTCGTGTCTGTTTTAAGTTGTCTAACAAGTTTAATAAGTGAAGGTTTATCTAAATTACCGTCAAATCTGTATTTATTCACCCATTTTGTATAATACCTAACATTATCGGCACACTGTAATTGCATATATTTCGCGTCTTCAGTTAAGGGCGGGTCTCGGGAGCTTTTTGTGCACTGATTTCCCATGTTGCCTTAGCTAAGTTAGAAATTGTTATGTAACCCTTTTTATTACGTGGTACCACGACTTACACTTTTTCACAGTTTATCTAGAATAACTGCCTATCTATTCTGTTTCCCTGATCTATGACAAGACAGCAATCTTTTTTGTCCCTGATCTGCACATGCAAATCTCCCTGACAAAAACAATAATACTGTAACAAGTCCCTGATCTAAAACAGAAAAAGGTAAATTCCTCCTTACCTGAGCCTCCGTGTCTTGATCCCACCGGAATGTTGACTCGTCCTCCGATCACAGATCAGAAACAGTGGCTGACCTCTTTTGAACGACAATTCAGTCGGAGGTCTTTCAAAGCAGAAGAACCAATGTGGCCTCTTCTCTGAATGGGTTCATGCCACCGGGCCCAATTCTGACCAGAGCTAGAGTGAGAGATATGTTTCCGGTCCGAAGGACCAATCTGTCAAAGGAAAAATGTACTTTAAAAATGATCAATACACGGTAGGTTCGGGTTAAGGCACTTTAATCTTGCAGCAAGGAGACAAAAACTTGCTAATACAGAGTTTGTCTCACTAGAATCAGGAAATGCAAGCATTTTTATACATTTTCTAATAAGACATTGCCTACCAAGCTGACGTAGTAAATCACAAGTTTTAACATCATCATTTGGTAGTGATTGTTTTTGTAAAGTTCTGCTTGTACTATCAATTTTTGTGAGAAACTTCCTAAGAAAAACAGCGTGGCCTTGACTACCACCGGTTAGATATATGCAATGTTACCATTCAAGGTACTATGGCTAATTTGAGCACAAAGCAAGTATAGATTGCAGTTCATTTCTCCAACAGTCCTTTGTCTGTTTTATCTCTTCCTTCTGCAGCTGTGCGTGTTCTCATACTTCGAACAGAGCTAATTGTTCAAAATCATTACATTACAGAATATGGCATTGTTCATTCATTGCTTCCTGACCTAGCAGATAATCACATGCTTCTCAAGTACATTTCCAAAAGGCATAAAGATGAATTTTGCTGTGCTAGCAGTTACTAGGTCAGAGGGCATCTTGCAAGTTTCAGAAAGCACACTGCAGTTTCAAAAGCATCTTTTAGTCTCATATGAAATTAAGCTGTATATAAAATAGTGCATATAAAATAGAATGAAAAACATGTTAACTCATTTAGTTTCTAATTAGCATTAAGCACACACATTAATACATATTTTTCTGACAAGGTGCCACTTTACTTTTGGACTGTATAGGTGACTAGCAGGTATAGTCAGAGCTCAAACTCCCACCAGGGATAACACTGTAAAAGCATGGCTACTTCTAAAACTCATATTTCAAACAGAGAAAGCTGCTAGGATAACAGCTTTTGCCCTAACATGTATTTACGGAAGGATATGAAGTGTCACTCAAGCACACATATGCAGAGTTAGCCCTGGTGGCTAGTGGTTCCATGTACCCTTGGTCCCTATTCTGTTTAAGTGCCACTCAGACACACATTTATAGTGTCATCTCTGGTGGATAGGGGTTCTCCCCATCCCCAATCTCTGTTCTATTAAGTGCTGCTCAGGCTCATTTTTGGTGCATTTTAGTTCCCCCACCTAATGTTGCAGGTTCTGCTCACTAATCTATGGGTGTGTGGAAGTATCTGCCAAAAGAATCTGGAAACACACCAATTCGCCACAGCGCAATCACACACAAAGCTTTTGAGGTATACTCTTTTTCAATGAGAGGAGGTAATTTAGTTGAGCAAACAGAACTAATAGAATATAAATGTATAAATTATTTTAGAGCTGATGTTCCACCAGGACTGAATGCACAACATAACATAAAACCTGTTCTGAAAGTTAAACATAATTATATTTAGTATTTTAGTGCATATATATTCACTTAGTTGAATACACCTTTAAATGTTTGCTTCTTTAATTAATTGATTGTTAACTACCCCTGTGTCATTGGCTAGCTGATGCACAGGATAGTATTTAATGTTTTATGGCATTTTGTTGTTGTTAAGCATTGAAAAAGAGTATACCTTGAAAGCTTTGCATGTGACTTTGCCTACAAATAAATTGTGCTGTGGTGAATTGGTGTGTTTCCAGATTTTTTTGGCAGTTTGGATGTTTATCTTGGGCACTTTAGCTTCCTTGAACTTTTGTTTTTTGGGTGTGTGGAAGTCTGACAGCCACTCCAACCCCCACCCATACTCACACATATGAGCACACACACACACACACACACACACACACACACACACACACACACACACACACACACACACACACAAAAGCAGCCCCCCTCCCTACCATATCACATCACAGACACCCTTATCCATTCATGGATACACACACACACACACACACACACACACACACACACTTAACTTAGCCCCTACTAACTCCCACAATGCTACATTCCAGGCGGACA
Source organism: Protopterus annectens (assembly GCF_019279795.1). NCBI lineage: Eukaryota > Metazoa > Chordata > Ceratodontiformes > Protopteridae > Protopterus > Protopterus annectens. Next base: position 982,765,000 of record NC_056747.1, read on the forward strand.
CACACACACACACACACACACACACACACACACACACACACACACACACACACACACACACACACACATCAGTCACATATGCTGCTGCTCACATACATTCATGCACACACCTTTTCACACCACCATACCACTAAATTTCCCAGCACTTAACCTCTACAACAGTGGATGAATATGACCTTTTGGTTGTGTTCACCACCATCCAGCTGTGATAATCTGTGCAGCTGAGTGATAGCTTGGCTACATGTATACCTTACTGCAGGCAGTTCCTAGGGAGAGTATGTGGCTAATCGGCATATGCTTCTACCACAGACTGCCTAGCTTGTAACACTGCTGAGGAGATAGCCAACAGCGGTGCTGTACATCTTGGTGCCAGAGCACTATGGTAAGGTTGTCTCTGAATTCCAAAAGGTTATCTAACAAAGTACACATCTTGGACACCTGATGCTAACCTTTATGAATTTGGCTTTCTGCCTTTCTCCAGTAGTTGTTGTGAAAGCCAGAAGAGCTTCATCCAAATGTTAAACCAAATAGGAAGGATTCCCTTTAACACTTTCAGGTAGAGACAGAAACAACTGTCCAGTTAGGTACTACTTTATTTTGAACTTTGGTAGATTGCATTTGAGAGCAGAGCTTAAAATGGATTTTATTTTGCCAGTGTTAATTGCACAACACTATTACATTATGGGGATCTAAGTCAGAGGTAGATAGAATTTCAGTGTACGTAAAATATGTGACATACAGGGGCTACAATCTCATGATATGTACCACTGCCACTAGTTACAGATCTGACCCATATCATTAGTGTGATCTTATAAAAATGAGAACAAAAGTAATACTTATTGCTCTGAAAGTGCTTTCTGTCGTAAAAACAGTTATAGAAAAAATATGCATATTTCATGTGTTCCAACAGGTATGAGACCCATGTTTTATTTCCATAACTGCTGTAAGGTCAAAAAATATGACACACCACAAACCCACTCATCAGGTGACCAAGCTGATTGCCCACACAAAACAAACATAAAACACTGGAAGAAAATATTTTACATTGCCCAGTGTAAGAAGGTGCACCTTTCACACATACTTCACTATTTAAATAATATAACTATGAGATTATACAAACATGAAGAAAGAGAAGTAGTTGCTAGTATGCAATATCATTTCCTCTTCTTATGTTTGTAAGATATTTAAGTTTTTAAGCTAATGGATAAGTAGTGCTGTTCTGTGATTAGGAATTGCCGTCATTGGCAGCACTCAACAAAAAGGGCAAACAGTAATATAGAACAGATGAATCATCTTTCACTTAACAGTCTAGTCAAGTGAGTGTCCTGTTACAAATTAAATTCAGCTGCTCCTTTACCTTTGAATGGGGGGACCCAGTCTAATGGTATTGTACAGGTACACATGATAATGGCATTCCCTTAAAAATTCTTGAAAAGAATGTCAAACAATTTTGAAGACACAGATGTTTATAAACAGGGAGCAAAAATAACCAAAATACTCAATAGTTTGTGGATAGTAGTGTAGGAAATGGGCATTAGTAAAGGGCTTAGTCTCATTCTTGCTGTATCTCCTATAAAAACCTTGAATGTCAGGATGCAGAGGAACCAAAATGATAAAACAGAAGCCTAAAATATCAAGCGTGAAGCTTCCAACTGTAAGAACTTTTTGAAGAGGCAAGCTCCACCACACCCCCGTTTGAGGGCCAAGCTTGCCTGCACCCCTAAACTTATGTTTACCAACTCCACAGCTGCACAAATATAAAGAACCAAGAAATCTCCCAAAACAAAGGAATCAGTGCTGCCGCAAACTTAGAAATCACAATAGTAGTGATTTCCTAGGAGATATAGTGATCGTCATTCTGTTCACTGGTCCTCTTGTGATTTGGGATGTTGGCTCTCAAGCGATTTGAATTTGGTTGCATGTAGATAAACCATTTTTCACAGACTGCATTTAGCTTTATTTTACAGACTAAGAGCTCAATGTAGTACATGCTCTGTAATAATAAAACTGTATAAAAAAGCAGCAATCATCAAATGTAACTCCCACTACTATAACAGGTCCTTATGCTCTCTCTAAGACCAAGAACACTGCATCAATGGGCCAAGACAATATCCCAGGATGCCTTCTAAATAGCATGAAACATGATCTATGGGGCCATCTGGAATTGCTACTTAACTGTATCCTCTAAACAGGCTTTGTGCCTGTATAATGGAGAACAGCAAGAGTAATCCCTCTGTATAAAGGTGGGCCATCTACAGACCCTGGAAACGACAGACCCATAAGTCTCACTAGTCTCATGTGCAAAGCCAAGAAGAAAATTGTCATGGAAATGATCAATAATAACATAGGAAACCTCCAGACATTGGATTCAACACAATTTGGTTTCATCAAGTGCAGGTCATGTCTACTCAACCTGGTGGATTTCTTTGAGAAGGTCACCAAAGCAGTTGACGAGGGAAAAACAGTTCACACTGCCTACCTTGACTTGGCCAAGGCATTTGACACAATACCCCACTGGGGCATTGTTGACAAATTCAAAAAGTTAAGTATAAACCCTTATGTCACCTGGTGGATAGGTAGGTGGCTCACAGACAGGATCTAGGAAGTCAGAATTGGGTAGTCCACCACTGCAGAAAGGCCAGTCACAAGCAAAGTCTCTCAGGGATCAGTCCTGGGACTGCTTCTGTTTGGCATTTAATTCTGTGAAATCAAGACCAATGTCAATTGCTATGGCTGACTAAATTTGCAGATGATTGCAAATTAGGAGCAGTCATAGAATCCCCCACCAACACAAATGCTATGCAGGAATTGCTGACACAGACAAATAATAGCATCTTTCGGGAAGTCATCCATCACTGGTGACTATCATATTGACACACCCCTAAGAACTGACCCAGTAGTTAGGGAGACAGTAATCTAGCTTTTAGCCATTACATGTGTACAGTAGTGAGAAAATCATTCTATGTTGTGCGACTTATAAACAAAGGTATGGCATCTAGGTCCAAAGAAGTCATTGTTCTACTGTATTCGTCATTCATCAGAGCTGTCATTGAGTGCAGTGCCCCTTTGGTATGTACATAACCAGGCACATCCAACAGTTGGAATGACCAGAGGCTGCTCACAAAAATAGTACAGGATGTAAGTAATGTCCTGTGCAGACTGCTTCAAGGCCCTATCCCTGTATTCTGTCTCATACAGGCTGTTGAGGGGAGATCTATACCTAGCATACAAAGCATTGTCAGATTACACCATAACGGACCTTCTCCATATCCGTAAAAAAAAAAAAAAAAATTCCAGAATTACCCATTCTAAAGACTTAAACTTTGCCTGTGGTATGAATAGGACCTGCTGGAGAGACACGTATGTATCCTACAGAACACCCCTTTTCTGGAACAGACTTCGCACCCATGAGAAGCAGAGTTCCTCCTAATTCAACTCAGGTGTGACTTGGACAGTTGGATGGGGAACAGGAAATTCATCCCTGGTTTGGCACCTGTGTCTCAAATGGACACGTGCAGCCTGTAAATGGTTCATCTCTCAGATCAGTGCTAGTAAATGCTTCATCTCCCAAGCCCCTGCTTACACTTATGAAGGGTACTAGAGCTTATCAGAGATTTGGGATTCATGGCTAAACTTAAAAAGGCCCGTGTGGTTGTTAGTGAAGTAAACACCTGTGAACCTATGAACTTGTTAAATTGCTCCTTCCTGTAAAGAAGCCAAATGAGTAATACATGTCTAAAGCAGACTTCTCAACTGTCCCTATTTTGGAGGAGCATTCCTATTTTCAGGCCTGATTTACCCCTGCACAGGATGTCCCCATTTTTGGAGATTTGTCCCTAATTTCAGGCTTGATTTTCCCCTTCACACAAGTTTCTGAATCCCCCTCATCACAAGTGATTTTTGAAGCTGTCTAGTACACAGAAAACCACACTACATGACCAACATACTAGTGACAACAATAATTTAAAGAAAGAGGACACATTCTACATTCCTCTTAAAAATAAATGACCTTGTGTGGTAGAATTTTGTAATGCACTTCATTAAAGTCTAAAGCACTGTCTCCTTCATAATATGCTTATGTTTGACTATCGTTTTTGTCATTTTTCTTTTTTAAAATGTGTATTTCTGAGTAGCATCACATTTTACTGCTGGAAGCGAGAAAAGTTATGTGCTATTTGGTATTCAGATTTTATGTGAATTATGCTAATTAGATGTCCAGATTTTTAGCTGGATGTTCTTACATTTCACCGGCCTTTCTTCCTATTTTCAATGTCTGCAGGTTGACAGGTACGGCCTAAAGCTGTATTTCCTAATGACCTATGTTGTATTTTAGCAATAACCCATGACTGGATGTGGGTATCACAAGACTAACCTATGGTCGGCATGGTTTGATCATGAAGGTGAAGCCCACATAATTAGAGAAATCCAACTGTGGGTTAATCCTGTGATACCCACACCCAGTTGTGGATTATCATACAATAACATTATTTAACAAAGAAATTGCTTAGCTTTAATAAATAATGCCTTTGTATAATGGCACTGTAGTGTTCCTCCATGTCTTTTCTTGTTTATTGATGTACTAACGTCGGGCAGCACGATGCCAAAGCACTTCTATGGGCTAGGCTTGTAAAGGCTCCAGGGCCATTAGCCTAGTACACACCTATGAACCTACTTTGCATGCGTATGGGACTTGTGTTCCCACACTTGCACAGTACATAAGTACAGTGCAGGAGAAGCAATGGAGAAAAAAGAATCTCCACTGGTTTTTTTTTTTTTTTTTGCAAAATATAAGAAACTTGGAAAAATCCCAACATAATGGGAGGGAACAAAAGTCCAAAATAGGGACAGACTTTAAATATAGTAATGAAAAAAATAACTCTGAAAACTGTACTGGCCATTGGAAAACACTAAGACAGAGAACACACTAGACTTATAAAGGCTCCAGGGCCAATAGCCTAGTACACACCTATGAACCTATGAACAAATAATGTTTAATATAAGTTAAGCTCTTTCATCTCAACAAAGACTTCTTCAGGACAGTACAACAACACTTTAAAACTAATTTATATCCTGAGTTTAAAGTTCATTGGTAGGTCTCATGCTTCCTTTTTTGACATCATTTCTTTCGATGTGCATTTGCCTAACACAACTCATTCAAAAACCCACAAACTACTAAAAGCACTTTAACAGGTACATAAACATGTAATCATTTGTTAGACTGTGTTCAAAATATTCAAGCTAAACTAATCTTTGACTGATGAAATTTTAAAAATTATTTTGTATATAAAATTAAAAATGAATAAAAATTGCATAAAAGACTTGCATTGACAGGGGACCAAAATAATGCACTCAGCATTGTATCCAACTTTGCTGATTGTGCTTTTAACACTGGGGCAATGAAAACATAATGGTGTTTAATTTTAGCTGCCATAAAAGTTTGCGGTATTCAGTTAATGTTTCCCAATGCCCACCTTTCAGATCACGGACCACCTGTTGTAATACAAAAAGTAAATACACTATCCTTACAATTTAAGGAATGTGTATACAGGATGTTTGTTTCAACCTTGTTCGTGATATCATTCTGGTGCTCACAAATCCTTTTTCTCAAAGCCGTTTCTTTTTTTCCCTGCGTAGAATGATAGACATACCTTACATGATACCAAATAAACCACCCGTTTGCTAAGACAATTAAAATATTTAGTACTCTTCAACTTAAGTCCCTTATTTGGAAGGTGAGTACTATCACAGTTCAACACATAAGGGCACTGTTTACAAGTACCACATTTGTAGGTCCTCTTAGGTCTCCTGTTTTCTATATGGGTGTTTTTTTTTTGTTTGTTTGTTTTGTTTTTGTCCTTTTCAAAAATCTCTTTAAGGTTGTGCCCCCTCTTATAAGTAAAAATAAGAAGTTCAGAAAAAAAACTCCTAAACTGTTGGGCAGTTTTGAAAATATCTGCCAGCATCTATTCATAATATGGTATATGTCTTTTGTATCACTGTTGAATTTATTAGTAATGTTTTCCAAATGACAGGACAGATTTTGGAGATTTTTTTTTATTACCAATTTTATTATATCTGAGAGGGACCTCAGTATTGTTTTGGTTCACAAATTTTAAATATTGCATCTGATGTTGTTAATCTTCTTTCCATTCATCACTGATGGGTTCTCGGAACCGTGTCGGCCTAATAACCAAGCTCGTGTACACGAGCTAAGCTGCTACCCACAATGCCCTTCTCCCTGTTACCTCAGATCTCGTTTGCCGCATAGCCGCGTTTCACCAGGCTCTCAAGCTAAGTGATATATTTTTGATATTTTTGATACATATCTCTATCTAGTCATTTTCTAAAACTTTCTAATACTTTCTCCTTTTCTGCTTTACTCATTTAAAGTTATTTGTAACTTTCTCTTCCCTAGCTCTACCCATTGGGTAATTCTTCTTACCATCGTGGGTACGCCCTCCCTTTTACCCTTGTGGTATCTGTTGATACCATTGTTGGTATCTTCTTCCTCTATCTTCCATGAATAGTTTATTAAACTTGTTATTAGTGTGTTTGTAGCTGCCTTGGTCTGTCATTCTCACTGTTTGTAAACCTTGGTGTAACAGTTGACACAATCTCCCTTATATAGACATGTCTGAGAAAAAAGGATCTTCGGGGTTTAAGCATTGCACCTCTTGCAATGGTAAACTCCCTAATAGCGATTCTCATGATGGCTACATTTATTGTCTGGAGGTTCCTCATCTTTCTGTTCAGCCCTCCTGTCAAATCTGTCAACGTTTCAGTCAGCGGACGCTAAATGAGCAAAAGAATAAATTGATTTTGAAAGGCCTTCTTGCTTTTTCTTTCTCAGAGGCCCTTTCGGTGACAGAGGTCTCATCCCCTCCAGTGAAGGACAAGAAATGTCCCCACTCTGATCCCTCTTCCACCCGCTGGTGATATAGGTAAGACGCCTAAACATAAGGCCCATAAAACTTCCTCAGAGCATAGAATTGCTCCTTCGGCTCTGACTACTACTGTTCTGAGCTCTGCTCTGAGTACCATTACGACTCAAAATGTCTTGGATTCTACCAGACTTTCGACGTCGGCGCCGCCTTCGGCACCGACTCCTTCAGCTATGGCACAGACCTTGCCTTCAACTACATTGAAATCGGTACGGACCTCTGCCACTACTGTGGAACTGATGAAATCGACTCCGAGTGCCCCATCGGCACCGAGCCCTTTTACTACTCCATTGATACATTGGCTTCCTGTTTCCAAATTATAGACTACGGTGCCATTAGCTCAGACACAACAGACCCGATACTCCCCCTCTTTGGATCCGTTCCTAGATCAAATGTACAGCACCTTTTTGGATCAAACCGACTCCCCTTCAGGAGTATCCACAAGGTCCACCAGGAATCTATCTGAACTTGATGTGGTGCGGCTGTTGGATCAGCTGTTAATGGCTAGAGGGATACCAAATGTTCCAAAGACTCACCCACCTCTGGGACTTGGGTCTATCTCTCCTAGGACTCCGAAGTATACTCCTCCTTCAGACCCATTGGTTCAGAAACCCATTGCTCTGACACCTTTTGTGGAACCCCATTCCTCGGCGCTGACAGTGACTGTCACTGAGGCTTCGAGGCCATCCCTTTGGTTTTCGGTTCCGATGGAACCGTCCCTTCCTCAGACTCATGGTTGGGGGGAGTGGAGTTCTCGGTTCGGGGCACGGTTCCGAGTGTTTTATTGGTTCCGCCCTCAGATCCGGGGATAACGCCCACCCGATCCTGCTTGAGGCTCCATCTCTGGAAGCGGTTCTGACGGAGCAGGGTGTGACCCCGGTTCTGAGGTTGTCCTTCTCGGTTCCGGGCTCCCACTCCTCTTCGGGTGGGCCTGCTTTCCAGGTGATGGAGAGAGTGCTTACTTCGGGAAGCACTCCTCTGACGTTGGAACTCCATCCTACTCCCTCTGAGCTACAGCTACCATGAGCCACCTCCCCATGACACCAGGAGGAAAAGCCTCAGGAAACCCTGGTTCGGGGTACCCACCCTTCTGAGTCTTCCTCAGATATTCCCACTGAGGAACTCCTCTGAAGAAGGTGTGCAAGATGAAGCACATAGACCCCTGAAGAGTCTTTGACAGAAGACACGGACTACGATGATCGGGAGGGGTCCCCATGGTCACCCTCGGATGATGTCTTCTTCAGAGACATCCTGGAAGTATTAAAAGAGAGGGGTGGCTGGAAGCCCTCCAACCCCTCCTCGGAGGAATCCGTGTTCCTGCAGGCTTTTTGCTCCTGGCCTTCTACCTCTGGTTTGACCCCACCTGCCGATGAGTTAATCCAGCTCATCTTGCAGTGTGCTTGGCTGAACCCTGACTCCATTGAGGCCATTCCCCAGAGACCTGATAAGACCCCCCCCCCACCGGAAGAGTACCAACACTGGTCCAGAGGTTTGCAAGTTGACGCTATGGTGGTGGTGACAGTGGCCACTAAAAAGGATCTCGCGGAAGAAAGTCCTACTGTCCATCCGCCCAGCAGGGAGTCTTGGGCTGTGGACAGGTTGGGGAAGCGAGTCTTTGCTTCAGCGATCTTTGCTGTCAGGTCCCTGAACTACTTAGCACACTTCACGAGGCTCCAAATAGATCTGATTACTGAACTTTCTGGATCCCTTACGGGTCAAGTCACTGACAAGGTATGGGACAAGGTTGCCTAATTCGTTCATGAGGCTGCTCTCCCACGCAACCAAAGGGGCGGCCAGAGCTGTGGGTGCAGGCATAGTCATGAGGAGTCATACCAGGATGCGCATCTGCGACCACGTGGACTCCTTCAAGTCCTCCTTTTTGAACACCCTTATTGAACCATCTTCCTTATTTGGTTCTAAAGTGAAGGACATGCTAGCCAGGTGCGAGCAAGATGGAAAGACTCTATCTGCCATTGGCCTACATTTTTCCAAGCCTCAACATTATTTTTCCAGGAACCAGATGAGTGGAAAACTCTGGCACAAGAAATCTCAGGGTCTTTTCTGTAACGCATGTGGTGAGGATTCCCCCAGAGGCAGAGGGGGTTACAGTGGTGGAAGACGCCTCTTTAGGGGCAGAGGGGGTCCCCGAAACCAAGACTCCAGAGATTCCTTCTCTGGGCGGTCTTATCAATGCTCCTGAAGCGTTGCCCAATTGCTTTCCTCTGGAAGCAATTGGGGCTAGTTTTTCTCTGCACCAAACTGCCTGGCGCTCTATTATAAATGATCGATGGGTGCAGAGAATAATCTCCAGAGGCTTCTACATCCCTATAACCTCCTGTCCAAAATCTACAAAAAAACCTTCCCGATGTTCCACCCAATCAAAGGGAAGAAGTGGCTTTAGAGATAACAGAGCTGTGTCAAAAAAGAGTCATCCAACCAGTCCCTCCATACCAGTGCAGATCGGGTTTTACTCAAGATTCTTTTTAGTGCCAAAAAAGAACGGGGACTAGAGATCCATCCTGGATCTCAGCCACTTAAACAAATCAGTGGTACAAACCAAGTTCCGCATGGTCACTATTCAATCCATTTTCCCATTTTTAAGAGAGGATGTTTGGATGTGCTTGATAGATTACCACATCAAAATGGACAAACGCTCCAGGAGTCTCCCTTCACTTTTGGCTAGGAGCCAATCATTACCAGTTCCGAGCCCTGCCATTTGGTCTCTCGATGGCCCCAGGGTGTTCATGAAATGTCTAGCAGTGGTGACAGCTCATCTGAGACTTCAAGGATTCCAGGTGTTTCCATATTTAGACGATTGGCTCCTCTCCGCCCCCACCAAGTGTCTTCTGACTATGGCCCTCCGATACACCCTTTCACTAGCAGAGTCCCTGGGAATCATTGTACACTGGGAGAAATCCAACTTAGAACCTACCCAACAGCTGGAATTTATAGGGGCAGTTTTCGTTACTCGTTCTTGTCTGGTATCTCTCCCATCTCACAGGCTTCAGAGGTTAAGATTGCAAGTGCATGTGATACTCTGTCAAAAGAAGGTGTCAGCGAGGGAAGTTCTCCAGGCTCTGGGGTCCATGGCTGCAGCCATTCCAATAGTTCTTCTGGCAATGTTACACATGAGACTGTTACAATGGCTCCTATTTTCCCAGTGGTTTGCAAATCTTCACCTTCAAAACTTGCTGGTGCTCATAACCAAGCTCTCCTTTGGTGGATGAGGCCAGATGCAGAACTTTGGTGTCGCCCCTTTCAGACCCCTCAACCCAACACCACTGTGACCACACATGCTTTCCTGATAGGGTGTGGGGGGGGGGCATTTTCAAGGAAAGACAGTCCAAGGCATGTGGTCAAGCTTAGAGGTCAACTTGTATATCGATGTTCTGTAGTTAAGAGCGGTGCTGTTAGCATTGCAGGCATTACATCCACTTCTTCCCCCTGGAATGATAACAATTCAGTCAGACAATATGTCAGTAGTCTGGTACATCAACAAACAAGGAGGAACCAAATCCAACCCCCTGTGTCGAGAGGCCATGAGAATTTGGCACTGGGCAATAGCTTCCGACCGCTTTCTTATAGCAACGCACATCCCAGGGAGTTCCAACGTGATTGCGGACAGGTTGAGCAGATGCATTCTCCTTCCACGAGTGGTCTCAATCCCAAAGTGATGGCAGACATTTTCAGCCGTTGGGGCCAGCCCTGCTGCGATCTCTTTGCCTCCTTTATGAACAACAAATGTAGCAGCTACTTTGCCCTCTTTTCCCCAGAGGGAGAGTCCCTGAGAGACGCTCTGACTCATGATTGGCCCACAGGTCTCCTCTATGCCTGTCCTCCAATTCCCTTTATACCTCTATTCTTAAAAAAAGCTACTCGGTTGAGATGCAAGGTGATCCTCATTGCCCCATTCTGGCCTCATTAAGTGTGGTTTCCCTTCCTCCAGCCTCATCTGTTACAGCCTCCATGGATCCTGGACACTCGTCCAGACTTGATTTCTCACCCCCAAGTGTTGACTCACCCAAATCTGTCCAGTCTCAAGCTGACGGCTTGGTTTCCCCATGTCCATTAGTCACCAGGCAGGAAGCCCTTTCCTCACCTGTTTGCGATATTATTCTGACCTCCCATAAACCATCCACCAGAAAGCTTTATAGACATAAGTGGAAAAGGTTTTCTCTATGGTGTAAAGAATGGTTGCTAGATCCCTTCTCAGCTTCGGTCTCGGTCATCTTTCAATACCTCTCTGAGTTCTTTGAAAAGGGAGCATCAGCCTCTACCATACGAGTCCATTTAGCAGCAATCCCCAGTTTCCATAACGGATTAGAGGGCATTCCATTTATGTCCCTTCGCCTATGCAAAACCTTTCTCAAAGGAGTGTTTCACAGCAGACCTCCAATTAGACCTCCATTAGAAATGTGGAATCTGTCCCTAGTACTGCTGTCACTGTCTCAACCCTCCACTTTGAGCCTGCTGCAAAATGTAATGTCAAATTCCTCTCATGGAAATCTCTCTTTTTGGTAGCTGTCACTTCAGCTAGATGGAGCTCAGAATTACAGGCCTTATGCATCAAGAGACCATACCTAATATTTCATAAAGACAGAGTATCTCTATGTACTAATCCATCTTTTCTCCCCAAAGTGGTTTCTGATTTTTATGTGAACCAATCCATCGAGCTTCCAGTGTTTTTCACGAACTATTCCAACAAAGGAGAATACTGCCTACACTCCTTGGATATGCATAGGCAACTACGTTTTTACCTAGACAGGACTAAATATATCCGCAAGACAGACCAACTTTTCATTTCTTTCTCTGGCCCAAGAATGGGATATGCTGTCTCAAAAGTTACTTTATCAAAGTGGCTCAGAGATTGTATTTCTTTTTCATATTCATGTGCAAACGAACCTAGACCCCACAATATCAAAGCACATTCAACTAGAGCTGTAGCAACCTCTGTAGCTTTTCACTCCAGAGCCTCTATGAACGACATTTGCGCAGCAGCCATTTGGGCTAAACCACACACTTTCATCAAACATTGCAAGTTGGATATGGTCTCCAGGGGAAGAGCAGCCTCTGGCTTAATGGTGCTCAGGAATGTTCTTCCATAAGGGCCAACCAGGTTTCTCAGGTAGCTTTGGATTCTGTTCCATCAGTGATGAATGGAAAGAAGATTAACAACATCGGATAAAGAAGTTATGTCTTACCATAACATTCCATCTGTGTTGTTGATCTTCTTCCATTCATCACACCCCACCCTCCGTCCCCCACCAAAGGCTGCTGGTGGATCTCATGGGTCCTTGTGGTGTGTCAGGGTTTTTGCGCAGAAATGGCCTTTGCTTTATTTCTATATGTCTTATGCAAACTCGATCTGAGGTAACGGAGAAGGGCATTGTGGGTAGCAGCTTAGCTCGAGAGTTTTTGGTGTACGCGAGCTTTGTATTAGGCCGACATGGTTCTGAGGGGCTCGGAACGAACCCATCAGTGATGAATGGAAGAAGATCAACACACAGATGGAACTTTATGGTAAGACATAACTTCTTTTTATAAACTTAGAAAGTTCCAGGAATAAGTTTTGTGTATATATGCATTTTCCAAAGGATATGAAGCCTGAACCTGAAATATCTATCGTTATTTAATTACTCCAGTCTCCAGCAGCTTGTCAGAAAAAGTCATGGTTATTCGGAGCAGACCATAACTATGATGCAAAACATCTGGGCATACTGCAAAAATTCAGACAGTTAAGCTGAGAGTCTGACAAGATGTTAGGAGGAACCAAGCAGAAATACAGGAAAAATCAGGTATGTTTCTGCTTCTTTAGTTTTGTGGAATGTACCTGATTTTTCTTCTATTTTAGTCTGTCCTCTAAGCATATGCCAATAGAAAGTCTGGCTGCTGTTTTTTTTTCTATTGGTATATGCTCGATTTACATTGGGCACGCTGGTTGGGCTAAGCTGTTATTGTATAATCTGATGTAATGTTGTGTATGAAATATACTATGACAAGCTTTTACAGGAAAATTTAGTTTTACAAGAAGTACATGCCATTCGTAATCAATGGATTACATATTAATCCACAAGATTTGCATTTTGTGTCACAAAGTAAATCTTGTTATAACATGCCGTTATGAATAGCAGGATATAACAGCAATGATATGGAACCATCATTGCATTATGTGTGCCCACAATCTGTGTTTCATCTTCTTTGCTATTTTTGTGCTTCATCTGCTGGGCTAGCAGTGACAAAACCAGTGCAGTGTTTTGTAAGTGTGAGATACCATCTTCAGTGTAAGAAATCACTTCCCAGCAGTCATGGTAAACACATAACGTTCTTGTAAATTAACAGTTAAATGTATACACATTGTGATCTGTTTTTAGTCTGTTGCATATACCTCTCAAGTGTCACACATTGTGAGCTATAGCACTCATATTAACTCTCAAAAACCCTTTGTATTTTAAGCAGTTGATTTTACACTGCTCAATGGTATTTTACATTCATAATAATCTATTCTCTTCAGTCCACAAACAATGGAAACCGTCCCTAATCTGATTTTTCTGCACTTTACATTTCTTAAGTATGTGTCACACATTCTGCTTTCTTGTCTCAGAATGTGTCACATTTTTGGTTGAAAAAAAAGGATGAGAGGTATGCCATTGTGATGTTTTTCTACAGTTTGCAGAATTCCCAACTTTTCTACAGTATGCAGAAATCGCATCATCGCCTTCCTATATATATTTACTCTATACATAATAACTGAGAATATTTTCATAGGATCATAGGAGGTTACTAGGCTAATGGCCTTGGGGCCCTTACAAGCCTAGCCAAGAGTTTATCCCCAAAAAAGAAAGTTCAATGAGCACTTGTCACCCCTGTCAGTGAGGGACACATGGAAGCCCTGGGACAAATTTGTGGTTTCCCATCCATTCATCAAGGTTGTGCTTGAAGAGGGTCAGTGACATACTTTGTTTGACGTATATAGGGAGTCTATTACAGAGATGGGGCAGCCTCTGGGAGGCAAACCTGTCTCTCCAACAGGTTTTGTTAATGGCGCATATTAGATTTAGCCTTTTCGATCGGGTAATGTGTGAGGAGTTAGACTTATGGATATGAAGCATCTTTAGTAGGGCAGGGTCCAAGACTGCCTTGTAGGCATGACACAGATCACTTCTGAGCAATCTGTATGATATCGAGTAGAGTGATAGTGATTTCAGCCTGTCCACAGAGGACATGTGTTGAAGGCCATGAATTCTCTTTGTAAAGGTATTTCTGTGGCCTTTCCAATTAGTGCAGGTGTTTGGAGAGGTACATACCAAACGGGACATTGTATTCAGTTATTGGCCTAATGAGGGAGGAGTACAGAGAGTTAATAGACTCCATTTTTCTGGATGCAATCCCATTACTTATGAGAGGAACCAAGTGAAAGCCTTTTCTGACCACTGCCACTACATGATGGTCAAATGTGAGATTGTTGTCAACCTGTGTACCCAGGTCTCTCACCACAGGTTGTATGCTTAGGGGGTTGCCAGTGATGTTGTAAACAGCAAGAGACGTATTTTTGCCGAATGGTATGATAATACATTTTTTGTGTTTAACTTAAGGCCATATCTTTGGCACCAGTCATTTGTTGCTATGAGACCCTCTTATAGTATCTTAACATCATTTGGGTGCTGTCAATGACAGCACCCATCATACAGTCATCCCCAAAGTTGGTCAGCCACAGGCCTTTTGTCTTTGCCTGGACCTCTGAGAAGTAGATGCCAAACAGTAGGGGTCCCAAGACAGATTGTAGGGGAACACCACTAGTGACAAGTCTGCTGTTGGAGGTGGAGGCACCTATTATGTCCTTGTGGGTCCTATCAGTGAGCCAGTTGGCTACCCACAAGATGAGATAGGGATTTACGCCAAGTTGTGTTAGCTTTTTGATGATGTCAGCATAGTGAATTGTGTCAAAGGCTTTGGCCAAGTCAAGATAAGCTGTATGTACTGACTTTCCTCTCATCCAAGGCCTTGGTGACAGTCTCATAAGAGTCAACCAAGTTCAACAGGCAAGATCTGCCCTTGATGAATCCAGACTGGGTGGGGTCAAGTGCTTGGAGATTGCCTATGTCCTTGTTTATGAGGTCCATAATAATATGTTCCATGGCCTGACAAAACAGACTTGTCAAGCTAATGGGGCGATAGTTTTCAGGGTCAGCAGTAGCACCACCTTTGTGCAAGGGGATGACAATGGCAGTTCTTCACTCTGCTGGAATGAAGCCTGTACTTAAGCTATGGTTGAATAGGGTGCTCAGTGGCGAAGGTAGTTCTTGCTGGAGATGGTGCAGAATACAGCCTGGGATGCTATCAGGCCCCATGGAAGCTGTTTTCTTTGCCTGGGATAGGGCCTTTAGAACTTAATCTATGGAGATGTGAAGTGCGGGACAAGTATCAGGAATGTCATATGGGCCTTTGGGGGGGACAGGGGAGTGTGAAGTTTGCACTGAACCTATCTACTAGCAGGTTGGCTAAGTCAGCAGGATCAGTGTAAGTGGTACCGTTAAGAACTAATTTGGAACAAACCTGGGCTTTGCCATGGAGGTTCCGGATGTAACTGAAAAAGGCTTTGTAGTTACCCTTTATTTTGGAGGCTAGTTTCGATTCATAATTGGCTTTGGAGGTTTTCACTAATGATCTAATTTGCTTGTTGAGGCTAAGAAGGGAGTTTTTCCAGTTGGGAATTTGTGCCGTTTTACCCTTGGGCAACAGTTTCTTCCTTTTGTTGTAAAGCATGTTGATAGAGGATGTCCACCAGATAGGTTTGTGTTTCGTTGAGGAGAAGGTTTTTTGCTCTGTTGGGTATGGCTGATTCCATGCAGGTCTACAGGTGCTTGTATACTGCAGTGCTGCATACTGTTCAGCATAGTTCTACATCCTCTGATGTGGGTGGTGGTGTGAAGCTACTCATACCCTCCCTTAGAAGGTTGTAGTCAGCTTTTGAGAAGTTTTTAGCCTGGTTACAGCTGGGGGGGGGGGTTGTACAGGATAGAAACTTTGAATGAGACAGACTGATGGTCTGATCTCACCAGGGAAGAACTTACTGTGGGGGTGGTGCAGCGATCACACATGTTGGTGAGAACCAAGTCTAGAATGTTATCTCCCCTTGTGGGGGATGAGACAAGCTGGTCTAGTGCATTAGAACTGATGAAGTTAAGGAATTTTTGGGTGACTGCATTAGAGCAGGAATAATTCACCCAGTCTATAGTGGGGTAGTTGAAGTCACCAAGGATCAGGGTGTTAGGGGGTACTTTGATGGAGTCAAGTAGGCTCAGGTAGGAGGAGTGGGTGTCCTGAGTCATGGAGGGGGGAGGGGGTCTAGAGCCGGCTATAACTTGGATGGGTGTCTTACCAGTTGTCTGTTGCACCTGGAGTAGTTCTAGTGCATCATGCTGGCAAACCAGTCTGGCGGTGTGCTTGTCTTTAATGAAATAAAGACTCCATCATCCTTAGTCTTCCTGACCTCATTTTGGGGTCAGAATGTGTGGAATGAGGTATAGTCTGGTTAGGCAGGGGTGCTCTCCACAGGCTTGAACCAAGTTTCCGTCACTGCACAGATGTCGGCATCTTCCAGTGTGAGAAGAGCCTCCAGTGAGTGCATTTTCAGGTTAAGGCTCCTAGCATTAAGCAGCATGACCTGCAATTTGCTTTTTGACAGATCTTTTATGTTGGAAGGTTTGTCTTTGGGACATTGCCTAAAAAAGGTACAATGTGGGAGGCAAGAGCCTTTGCCAGAATCCTGAATCCCAGGGGTGACAAGTGGAGGTCATCTCTGGCAAAGCGTTGAGGCCTGTCAACCATGTCATCCCAGGCAGATACTGGACCCCCTTGGAATGACACCAGAAACTAAGCCAATTGTTGAAGCCAATTATTTTTTGTTGGTATTGTGGTATCATTCTTGGTGAAGGTAGGATGCTGCTTAAGGCTAGGGTCATACATGCCTGGGGCACATACTCTGAGAGCTCAATCATGTCTTTCTTCATGTAGTCCAGGGAGGTACATTTCAAGTCATTCACACCAACATGGACAATGACAGAGTCATACTTGTACCTGTTGTGGAGTGACTTAAGTGTGTGCGTGATGTGGCGGATTCTGGCACCTGACAGACAACTGAACGTAATCATCTCCTTGTCGAGCCTGGTGAGGAGGACATCAGTGTCTCATAAATTAGTCGCCACTAAAACAGAAAAACAAAAAGAGACACAGAGACCAGCAATATCAATCAAATAAATAAATGCAGCACAGTTTTGTTAACTATCACTAAAACAGAAAATCAAAATGCAGACACAGAGACCAGGAATATCAAGCAAATAAATAAATGCAGCACAGTTTTGTTAACTATCACTGAAACAGATTAAGTGAAAAAAAGTACACTTATATAAGCTTTGTGTATCCAGATGGCTATCGAATCAGTCACAGCCAGGCCACAAGTATACTTATATAAGCTTTGTGTATCCAGATGGCTACCGAGTCAGTCACAGCCAGGCCAGAAGGAACAGCTACAATACTGATACATTCGCATAGAAATGTAACTCCTTATACCATATCTTGTAGCATTCCTCTTCACTGTGCAGAATTTCACAGCATGTCCAGATTTTTCTCTCACATGTTTGTTCTGTTCCTCATAAAAGTTGTGGTTTTCTAGCAAATTATTGAGGATTGAAGTCACTAAATAATGCCAGACATTTGAATTTCAGACTTCATATCCTTCA